>NW_026518596.1:0-27506 GCF_027409825.1 Scomber japonicus | reverse complement strand
TCTCACTTTGACTCTTCCTCCTTCTCACCTGTTGCCTCTTCTGCTACAGTCTACAGTTAGCCAGTTAGCAGAGTTAGCAGCTGAGTTAGCCGCCGAGCTAGCAGATGAGTTAGCTGCCGAGTTAGCCGCCAAGTTAGCTGCCGAGTTAGCCGCCAAGTTAGCCGCCGAGCTAGCAGCCGAGTTAGCAGCTGAGTTAGCCGCTGAGCTAGCAGCCGAGTTAGCCGCTGAGCTAGCAGTCTAGCAGCACTCTCTCCCTTCTTTTCCTTCATTCCTTCTTTCCTCTGTCCTTCATTCCTTCTTTTCCTTCCTCCCTTTTTTTCCTCCCCTCCTTATTTCCTCCCCTCCTTTCCTTCCTCCTTCCTTCCTTCCTTCCTTCCTTCCTTCCTTCCTCCCTCCTTTCTTCCCTCCCTTCCTTCCTTCCCTCCTTCCTTCCCTCCTTATTCCCTCCCTCCCTCCATTCCTTCCATCCCTTCCATCTTTTTCTCTGTCCTTCTTTCCTTTCTCCCTCCCTCCCTCCCTCTCTCCCTCCTTCCTTCATTCCTTCTTTCCTCTGTCCTTCATTCCATCCTTTCCTTCCTCCCTTTTTTCTTCCTTTTTTCTCCTCCCTCCCTCCCTCCCTCCCCTCCCTCCCTCCTTATTCCATCCCCTCCCTCCTTTCCTTCCTTCCTTCATCCCTTCCATCTTTTTCTCTGTCCTTCTTTCCTTTCCTCTCTCCCTCCCCTCCCTCCCTCCCTCCCTCTGTCCCTCCCTCTGTCCCCTC
This sequence comes from Scomber japonicus, assembly GCF_027409825.1. Lineage (NCBI taxonomy): Eukaryota > Metazoa > Chordata > Actinopteri > Scombriformes > Scombridae > Scomber > Scomber japonicus. The sequence goes on along the minus strand of NW_026518596.1, from coordinate 26,746 downwards.
CTTCCTTCATTCCTTCCTTTCCTTCCTTCCTTTCCTCCTTCTTCCTTTCTTCCCTCCCGTCTGAAAAGTTCCACAAAACGTTTAAAGGGGGAAAAAAGGAAAGTCTGAGAAGGCTGAGAAGGGGGAAAGAAAGAGAAAAGAGCAGCTGTTACCATGACGATGGAGGGATGAACGTTGATCATTGGTTACGTTACTTATTTAAAGGCTGTGAACCAACTTTGGGGCACGAGCCGCCAACAAAGGCTCTCCAGGCGTCCTGGTCCTGGTCCCGGTCCTGGTCCTGGTCCCGGTCCAGGTTCTCCAGCTGTCCCCGTGTATGGCCAGTTTTCCTTCTCGTCTGTCTCCAGGTCACGGCGCCAGGTGTCTCTTGGTCTGTCTCCAGGTCACGGCGGGCCAGGTGTCTCTTGGTCTGTCTCTTTTTTCTTTTCCCTTGTGGATTCCAACAGACAAGAAGACTGTGACCAATCCATCTCCAGCCTCTCCTGAGAGCACTTCTTTTCCCCTCTTCCCTCCTCCCTTTTTCCTCCCTCCTTCTGTCCTTTCCTCCCTTCCTTCTTTCCTTTCCTCCCTCCTTCATCTCCAGCCTCTCTGAAAGCACCTTCTTTCCCCCTCTCTTCCCTTTCCTCCCTTCCTCTGTCCTTTCCTCCCTTCCTTCTTTTCCCCTTTCCTCCCTCCTTCATCTCCAGGCCCTCTCTGAAAGCACTTCTTTCCCCTCTCTTCCCTTTCCTCCCTCCCTTCTTTTCCTCCCTCCTGTCCTTCCTTCCTTCCTCCTTCCTGTCCTTCCTTCTTCCCTCCCTTCCTTCCTTCCTTCCTTCCTTCATTTCCGTCCTTTCTTCCGTCTGTCCTTTCCTCCCTCCCTCCCTCCCCCCTCCTTCCTTTCTTCTTCTTTCCCGCCGTCCTTCCTTCCTTCCTTCCTTCTTTCATTTTCGTCCTTCCTTCCTTCCTTCTGTCCTTCCCTCCCTCCCTCCCTCCTTCCTTCTTTCCGCCATCCTTCCCTTCCTTCATTTCTTTCCTCCCTTCCGTCCTTCCTCCCTCCCTCTTTCTCTCTTTCCTTCCTCTCTCTTTCCTTCCTTCCTTCCTTCCTTCCGTCCTTCCTCCCTCCTTTCCTCCCTCCCTCCCCCCACCTTCCTTCTTTCCGCCGTCCTTCCTTCCTTCATTTCTTTCCTTCCCTTCCTTCCTTCTGTCCTTTCCTCCCTCCCTCCCCCCCTCCTTTCTTCTTTCTGACGTCCTTCCTTCCTTCATTTCTTTCCTCCTTCTCTTCTGTCCTTTCCTCCCTTCCTTCCTCCCTCCCTCCTTCATTTCCTTCCTTCCTCCCTTGTGGATTCCAACAGACAGCATATCTTGTGGTGCTGGATGCAGGCGAGTGAAGACTGTGACCAATCCATCTCTCAGCCTCTCTGAAAGCACTTCTTTCCCCTCTCTTCCCTTTCCTCCCTTCCTTCTTTCCTTTCCTCCCTCTCCTTCATCCTCCAGCCTCTCTGAAAGCACTTCTTTCCCCTCTTCCCTTTCCTCCCTTCCTTCTTTCCTTTCCTCCCTCCTTCATCTCCAGCCTCTCTGAAAGCAGTTCTTTCCCCTCTTCCCTTTCCTCCCTCCCTTCTTTCCTCCCTCTTGTCCTTCCTTCCTTCCTCCTTCCTGTCCTTCCTTCTTCCCTCCCTTCCTTCCTTCCTTCCTTCTTTCATTTCCGTCCTTTCTTCCGTCTGTCCTTCCCCCCCACCCCCCCCTTCCTTTCTTTCTTCTTTCCACCGTCCTTCCTTCCTTCCTTCCTTCCTTCTTTCATTTTCGTCCTTCTTTCCTTCTGTCCTTTCCTCCCTCCCTCCCTCCCCCTCCTTCTTCTTTCCGCCGTCCTTCCTTCCTTCATTTCTTTCCTCCCTTCCTTCTGTCCTTTCCTCCCTTCCTTCATTTCTTTCCTCCCTTCCTTCTTTCCTTTCCTCCCTTCCTTCTTTCCTTTCCTCCCTTCTTTCTGTCCTTTCCTCTCTTCCTTTCCTCCCTCCTTCATCTCCAGCCTCTCTGAAAGCACTTCTTCCTCTGCAGGCTGCTCCCTCCTTCTTTCCTTCCTTCCTCCCTCCTTCATTTCCTTCCTCCCTTCCTTCTGTCCTTTCCCCTCTTCCCTTTCCCTCCCTTCCTTCTGTTCTTTCCTCTCTTCCTTCCTCCCTCCTTTATTTCCTTCCTTCCTCCCTTCCTTTTGTCCTTTCCTCCATTCCTTCCTCCCTCCTTCATTTCCTTCCTTCCTCCCTTCCTTCTGTCCTTTCCTCCCTTCCTTCCTCCCTCCTTCATCTCCAGCCTCTCTCATCACTCAGGTGTGGAACACAGAGCTCCTCACAGACGCCCGCTGCTTCTTTCCTCCCTTCTGTCCTTCCTTCCGTCTGTCCTTCCTCCCTCCTTCTCTATCTCTTTCCTTCCTTCTTTCCTTCCTTCCTCTGTCCTTCTTTGCTTCCTCTTTCCTTTCTTTCTCCCTCCTTCCTTCCTTCTTTCCGCCGTCCTCCCTTCCTTCATTTCCTTCTTCCCTTCCTTCCTCCCTCCTTTCCTTCTGTCCTATCCTTTCCTCCTTCTCTCCTTCATTTCCTTCTTTCCTCCTTCCTTCTGTCCTTTCCTCCCTTTCCTCCCTTCCTTTCTTCATCCTTTCTTCTTTCCTTTCCTTCCTTCCTTCATTTCCCTTCCTCCCTTCATTCTGTCCTTTCCTCTCTTTCTTCTCCCTCCTTCATTTCCTTCCTCCCTTCCTTCCTCCCTCCATCCTTCCTTCTTTCCGCCCTCCTTCCTTCCTTCATTTCCTTTTCTCCCTCCTTCCTTCCTTCTTTCCGCCATCCTTCCTTCCTTCATTTCCTTTCTCCCTCCTTTCCTTCCTTCTTCCTCCCTTCCTTCCTTGACTCGAGGACAACAGGAGGGAATCTAATACTTCCTGTTTTGTTACTTCCTCTCTTTGTTGCTAACATGAGCTAACCTGGTCTCACTGTCTCCCCCCCCCCCCCCCCCCCTTGCTCAGGTGTGGAACCAGAACGGTCGGACGCCATACATCACCTATGAGTACAACCGTCCTCCGAGACTCCCTGCCCCCCCGTCCCGCCTCCTCCTGTCTACACTGGATCAGACACCTCAGCTGGGGAAGTCTCTGTGGAGGTGGGGGGGGGATGCTGGCCCCCAACAGCAGCGCTTACGACCAGACGGCCCCCGACGGGCAGTTAGCACCCGGGGGTCCCGACGGGCAGAAGGGCCAAGAGACCAACGAGGTGTACGAGGAGACGGCGGCCATCGACTGTGACCAGGACGGAGTACCTGCCCCCCAAATTCACAGGTAGGGATAATAACACTGCTGCCATGGTTACAAGCTTCCTGTCGTCCTCCCCGGGTCAAACTGACCCCGTCTGTTTTGACTGTTCCTTCTTTACTTCCTTCCTTCCTTCCTTCCATCGGTCCTTCCTTCTTTCCTTCCTCCTTCTCTCTTTCTTTCCTTCCTTATGTCCTTCCTTCCCTCCTACCTACCTTCCTTCCTTCCTCCCTTCCTCCCTCTGTTCCTTTCCGTCTTCCTTCCTCCCTTCCTCCCTCCTTTCCTTCCTTCTTCCTTCCCCCCTCCCTCCCTCCTTTCCTTCCTTCTTCCTCCCTCTGTTCCTTCCCTTCTTCCTTCCTCCATCCGTTTCTCTTTCCTTCCTGCCTTCCTTCTTTCCTCTGTCCATCCTTCCTTCTGCTTTTTCCTTTCGCCCTCCTTCCTTCCTTCCTTCTTCCCTCCTTCCCTCCTTCCCTCCTACCTTCCGTTCCTTCCTTCTTTCCTCCCTCCCCTCCTTCCTTCCTTCTTTCTTCCTCCCTTCCTTCTTTCCTCCCTCCCTTCCTCCCTACCTCCTTTCCTCCCTTCCTTCTTCCTCCCTCCTTTCCTTCCTTCTTTCATCCCATCCTTCCTTAACTTGAGGACAACAGGAGTGTTAAGAGATTGATTTTCTACCAGTGTTTCTAAACTCCTATAAATGAATGAACTGAAGTTAGAAAGGCTACAGCTATTGAAGTTTTCCCAGAGCCCTTCACACTGCTTGTTTAGTCTGACCAACAGACCTTAACCCAAATATAATGAGTGTCCAACAATATAAAACCAGAAAGGAACAGCAGGACCCTCACAGCTTCAGATTGAGCTCAGATTGACTAATTGGTTAATTGGCTAATCAACTTTTACTCCACTCACACTGAAGATGAATAATGTGATGCATGATCGGTTCAAGGCATCTATCTATCCATCCATCCACCCCCCCCCCCCCTCCCTCTCTCTCTCTCTCTCTCTCCTCTCGCCTCTCTCTCTCTCTCTCTCTCCTCTCTCTCTCTCTCTCTCTCTCTTCTCCTCTTCTACTCTCTCTCTCTCTCTCTCTCTCTCTCTCTCTCTCTCTCTCTCTCTCTCTCTCTCTCTCTCTCTGATTGAAGATGCTTGTCTTTATTTAGTCAAGTCAATTTTATTTCTGTAGTCCATTCACACACACTCAGTCAGTGAGATTAAACTTTCTGGGAAAAATTTCCTTTTGGCATAAATAAAGTATTCCATCTATCTATCTATCTAAATCCTTGGTTGTCATGGTTTCCGGTGGTACTGCTCTGTTGGGTCCGTATCTGTAAGCTTTATGGAAACGTGCAGAAATACGGAGGAAATGAACGCAGAGCACGGACAGAAGGCTCCGTCTGTATCCGTATTTTAGGAAGGAAAGATGGAAGGAAGGGAAAAGGGGAGAAAGGAAGAGAAGACAAGAAGGAAGGAAAAGAACAAAAAGAAGAGAGGAAGGAAGAAAGGAAGGAAGGAAAGAAGACAGGAAAGAAAGATGGAAGGAAGACAGGAAAAAAAGATGGAAGGGAAGAAGGAAGGAAGATCATTGGACCCATATATAACGTTGAGCATAAATGGGCCTTAAGAGTATCATCTGAAGGATTTTCGAAACAATCTGCCTCATACTCCCCCCCCCCAACCCTAACCCTACCCCCCCCCCCCCTCTTTCTATTTGTTCCATATAATGAGTGAATATAGTGTATGAAGCCAAAGCCTGCAGAGCACCACTCACTCTTCTCTCCTCACTGCTACATATACAGTATCCAAGCAACGCTCCCTTTCCTCCTCCATGGCAGTGCACTTAAGCCATCAGCGCTCTGCAACACTCTGTTATAGCATGCCATCTACCACACACACACACACACACACACACACACACACACACACACACACACACACAGCTCACCTGAGAGCTATAAGTGGAAGATATTAATGTAGCCTGCTCGCCTCCCTGCTGGGTTGAACTCTGTGCTCCCTCATGGAGAGAGAGCTGAGGGTCAAAGTCTTAATGTCAAATATGTCACTGTATATATGTTTTGTCAGTTGGTTGTATGAAGTGAAGTCCCCCCCCCCCCTCCCAACCCCCCTCCCCATAGGGCTGGTGAAATGGTGGAAATCAAGAGACATATATGATATATTAAAACACATGTGACAAGCTGAGAGAGAGATGGAGTGAGAGGAGAGAAGAGAAAATAAAACCTACAACATTCAGAGGATGGTTCAGTGGTCTATTGGTAGATGAGACAAAATGGGTCAGATTTTCAAACCGGTCCACCCTCGCTTTTCCTTGTGTGTGTGTGTGTGTGTGTGTGTGTGTGTGTGTGTGTGTGTGTGTGTGTGTGTGTGTGTGTGTGTGTGTGTGTGTGTGTGTGTGTGTGTGTGTGTGTGTGTGTGTGTGTGTGTGTGTGTGTGTGTGTGTGTGGTGTGATATAGGCCACTTTTGGGGACTTAAAAACACTTAATTGTGGATGGGAGGGAGGGAGGGAGGAAGGGTGGGAGGAAGGAAGGAAGGAAATGAAGGCGGGAGGAAGGAAGGGAGGAAAGGACAGAAGGAAAGGAAGAGGAAACGAAGGAAGGAGGGAAGGAAGGAAATAGAGAGGAACATGTCCACATTTGGGTACAAGTTGAATTTTGGATCAGGAAATGAATGTAAGTCGATGTAATGTCCCCAGAAGTCTAGTTGTGTGTGTGTGTGTGTGTGTGTGTGTGTGTGTGTGTGTGTGTGTGTGTGTGTGTGTGTGTGTGTGTGTGTGTGTGTGTGTGTGTGTGTGTGTGTGTGTGTGCGTGCGTGCGTGCGTGTGTGTGTGGTGTGTTATAGGCTACTTTTGGGGACACATGTCAGACTTAAACTACTTAAATTGGGGATGTTTTGTCCATTTTTGGGATGAAAAAGTTGAATTGTGGATCAGGAAATTAATGTAAGTCGATGTAATGTCCCCAGAAGTCTAGTTTGATATATTTGTGTGTGTGTGTGTGTGTGTGTGTGTGTGTGTCTGGTTTGTTATAGGCTACTTTTGGGGACTGAAAACACTTAATTGTGGGTGGGAGGAAGGAAGGAAGGAAATGAAGGCGGGAGGAAGGAAGGAAGGAAATGAAGGCGGGAGGAAGGAAGGGAGGAAAGGACAGAAGGAAAGGAAGAAGGAAACGAAGGAAGGAGGGAGGGAGGGAGGGAAGGAAGGAAATGGAGAGGAACATGTCCACATTTGGGAAAAAGTTGAATTTTGTATCAGGAAATTAATGTAAGTCGATGTAATGTCCCCAGAAGTCTAGGTGTGTGTGTGTGTGTGTGTGTGTGTGTGTGTGTGTGTGTGTGTGTGTGTGTGTGTGTGTGTGTGTGTGTGTGTGGACCCTTTGCAGCTCTACATTATTCATGCTGCAGACACATAAAGAGGATCAGGAGTGGATGAAATATTCAGCAGAGTTTGGTGGTGTGTTTCTCCTTTTAAAGATGGCTGCATCACAAACATGAGCGGTAATGGCCTTCCTTCCTGCAGGGCTCTTAGCTCGCTCAGCTGACACCAGGCCATTACACCACCTCTCCTTCCTTCCTTCCTTCCTTCCTTCCTTCCTGCAGGGCTCTTAGCTCGCTCAGCTGACACCAGGCCATTACACCACCTCTCTCTCCTTCCTTCCTTCCTTCCTTCCTTCCTGCAGGGCTCTTAGCTCGCTCAGCTGACACCACCCCATTACACCACCGCTCTTTCCTTCCTTCCTTCCTTCCTTCCTTCCTTCCTTCCTTCCTGCAGGGCTCTTAGCTCGCTCAGCTGACACCAGCCCATTACACCACCGCTCTTTCCTTCCTTCCTTCCTTCCTTCCTTCCTTCCTTCCTTCCTTCCTTCCTGCAGGGCTCTTAGCTCGCTCAGCTGACACCAGCCCATTACACCACCGCTCCTTCCTTCCTTCCTTCCTTCCTTCCTTCCTTCCTGCAGGGCTCTTAGCTCGCTCAGCTGACACCAGGCCATTACACCACCTCTCCTTCCTTCCTTCCTTCCTTCCTTCCTTCCTTCCTGCAGGGCTCTTAGCTCGCTCAGCTGACACCAGCCCTTTACACCACCGCTCCTTCCTTCCTTCTTTCCTTCCTTCCTTCCTTCCTTCCTTCCTTCCTGCAGGGCTCTTAGCTCGCTCAGCTGACACCAGGCCATTACACCACCGCTCCTTCCTTCCTTCCTTCCTTCCTTCCTTCCTTCCTTCCTTCCTTCCTTCCTTCCTGCAGGGCTCTTAGCTCGCTCAGCTGACACCAGGCCATTACACCACCTCTCCTTCCTTCCTTCCTTCCTTCCTTCCTTCCTTCCTTCCTTCCTTCCTTCCTTCCTTCCTTCCTTCCTGCAGGGCTCTTAGCTCCGCTCAGCTGACACCAGGCCATTACACCACCGCTCCTTCCTTTCTTCCTTCCTTCCTTCCTTCCTGCAGGGCTCTTAGCTCGCTCAGCTGACACCATCCCATTACACCAACGCTCCTTCCTTCCTTCCTTCCTTCCTTCCTTCCTTCCTGCAGGGCTCTTAGCTCGCTCAGCTGACACCAGCCCATTACACCACCTCTCCTTCCTTCCCTTCCTTCCTTCCTTCCTTCCTGCAGGGCTCTTAGCTCGCTCAGCTGACACCATCCCATTACACCACCGCTCCTTCCTTCCTTCCTTCCTTCCTTCCTTCCTTCCTGCAGGGCTCTTAGCTCGCTCAGCTGACACCAGCCCATTACACCACCTCTCCTTCCTTCCTTCCTTCCTTCCTTCCCTTCCTTCCTTCCTTCATTCCTGCAGGGCTCTTAGCTCGCTCAGCTGACACCAGCCATTACACCACCTCTCCTTCCTTCCTTCCTTCCTTCCTTCCTTCCTTCCTTCCTTCCTTCCTGCAGGGCTCTTAGCTCGCTCAGGCTGACACCAGCCCATTACACCACTGTTCCTTCCTTCCTTCCTTCCTTCCTTCCTTCCTTCCTGCAGGGCTCTTAGCTCGCTCAGCTGACACCAGGCCATTACACCACCGCTCCTTCCTTCCTTCCTTCCTTCCTTCCTTCCTGCAGGGCTCTTAGCTCGCTCAGCTGACACCAGGCCATTACACCACCGCTCCTTCCTCCCTTCCTTCCTTCCTTCCTTCCTTCCTTCCTTCCTTCCTTCCTTCCTGCAGGGCTCTTAGCTCGCTCAGCTGACACCAGGCCATTACAACCACCCGCTCCTTCCTTCCTTCCTTCCTTCTTTCCTTCCTTCCTGCAGGGCTCTTAGCTCGCTCAGCTGACACCAGGCCATTACACCACCGCTCCTTCCTTCCTCCCTCCCTCCCTTCCTTCCTTCCTTCCTTCCTTCCTTCCTTCCTTCCTTCTTTCCTTCCTTCCTGCAGGGCTCTTAGCTCGCTCAGCTGACACCAGGCCATTACACCACCGCTCCTTCCTTCCTTCCTTCCTTCCTTCCTTCCTTCCTTCCTTCCTTCCTTCCTGCAGGGCTCTTAGCTCGCTCAGCTGACACCAGCCCATTATACCACCTCTCCTTCCTTCCTTCCTTCCTTCCTTCCTTCCTTCCTTCCTTCCTTCCTGCAGGGCTCTTAGCTCGCTCAGCTGACACCAGGCCATTACACCACCGCTCCTTCCTTCCTTCCTTCCTCCCTCCCTTCCTTCCTTCCTGCAGGGCTCTTAGCTCGCTCAGCTGACACCAGGCCATTACACCACCAGGCCATTACACCACCGCTCCTTCCTTCCTTCCTTCCTTCCTTCCTGCAGGGCTCTTAGCTCGCTCAGCTGACACCAGCCCATTACACCACCGCTCTGGGCTGGTGAGACCAGATGGAGAGGTGGATGAAAGGATGAAAGGCTCACCCGTACACTTTTATACACACAGGATGATGTCATACACTACACACACCACCATATGCCCCCAATGCTGAGTTTCTCTCTCATTTCCTTCCTTCCTTCCTCCCTCCCTCATTTCCGTCTTTCCTTCTTCCTCCTTTCCTTCCTTCTCGCTCCCTTCCTTCCTCCCTCCCTCCCTCCTTCCTTCCTTCTTTCCTTCCTTCCTCCTTTGCTTCCTTCCTTCCTTACTCCTTTCCTTCCTTCCTTCTTTCATTCCTAGGCTCCTCCCTTCTTTCCTTCCTTCCTTCTCTTCTTACTTCATTCCTCTTTTCCTCTCTCCCTCCCTCCTTACTTCTTTCCTTCCTTCCTTCCTCCCTTCCTGCTTAATTCCTTCCTTCCTTCCTTCCTGTCCTACCTTGACCTGAGGACAACAGGAGGGTTAATAAAATGACGCTTTAATGTCACCTGACCCAAGCTGAATATGTGAATCAGAGCAAAAACACTCAGAAGCAGCTTCATAATCTGTTCCTCCGATAAATATGTTTGTTCCATTTTTATCCATCAGATGGAAACGGCAACCATACAGGAAGCACTGCTCACCCCGCCCCCGCCGGTGGGCCCCTGGACGCTGGACCAGACTCCCCGAACCTCATCTGGAGGGTCCTGCTGGACGGCCGGATCGGCCCAGACGAGCTGCTCATCAACATCTCAACCAATCAGCTGCTGACAGAGGGAGACAGTTTGTTCGCGTCGGAGGTGGGACCAATAGAGATGGACCTGAGCAGCCTGGAGCGAGACGGCCTGAACGACACGTTGGAGTTCACTCTGGGTCGCAAACGCAACGACAGCGGAGACGCTCCCTTCCAGAATAAAACAGTGCAGAGCGGTGGGAGGACGTCCAGCCGCTCCAACAGAACCAGGTAACCAGGGGTGCTGCTAGGGATGCTGCTAGGCCCCATGAAAAGATATCACATTGGGACCCCCCCCACCACCACACACAGGCCACACCAACTATGCACGTTTGCTGTAATCACACCTCTACCTGTGAAGGCTTGCAACCAGGCGGGGAGTTCCGGTCCTCTGAAATGAAGCCAACGCGGAAGTAACTTAGAGCTGCATTCTAGCAAAAGGCCACCAGGGGGCGACCGTCTCTATACAAGTCAATGGAGAATTCACCAACTTCTCACTTGATTTCTAACCTCAGTAAACCTTTTCAAAATGTGTTTATGGTCTCAATCGCTAGTTTAAAGCCTTCTTCAATGCAGTATGATGTTCATTTGGGACATTTTGGCCTCCCTGATTTTATATGTGACGATAAAGCAGGGTATGCATTAGGGCGTGGCTACGTCCTGATTGACAGGTTGATTGACCAATGTCCTCGAGATCCAGCCCTCGCAACCATAGCAACCTCCCCGCTCCGTCCATGGCCCCGCCTCATGCCCATATAAGTAGAATCTGTGTTTTTATTTTTCCCAGCATGCACCTGAAATTTTCAAGATGGCGCTGCCTAGATTCGAAACTATTGGCTTCCGAGCAGCAGTCCACAAACCAATGGGTGATGTCACCGATGTTACGTCCATTTCTTGTAGTCCAATACTAACTGTCCAATATCTACTGACATTGAGCTGTGAAAATAGGAGACAGGACTGAACCATTCCATGTAAATAGAGGGGTCGTATGGGTGATACAGAGGAAACAAGACAAATAAAGTGTTAGTTTAATAGAGTACATTTTAAATAAACATTTTTATTAATGACTCTTGATGATTATTAAGTTAATTAGAAAATGAGAAAACTTATGTTCTAATATATTTTTAGGGCCTCTCTGTCAATCATTGGCCTTTAAGAATCATCCTAAATTTTCACCCCATCCCAAATGAAACCAAGTGATCAAACTAAAAAAACACAAAGTACATCAACTGTGGTGTGATTTGGGCTCACAAACTGGACACTTTTCTCTCTAAAGACTTCCTCAGAAAGACAATAGCCAGACAAACACAAGCAGCAAGACAAAGACAACAAGAGGAGGAAACAAGCAATTGAGAAACATTGCAAGACGGCAGGAGAAGCAGAGAGAGAGAGAGAGAGAGAGAGAGAGAGAGAGAGAGGGGACGATGAATCAGGCAGGCAGGTGCAGCAGCAGCCAGAGAGACATCAGAGAGTATCAGGTAGAAAACTAAACATGCAGAGAGACGAAAGCGAGAAAGTCAGAAACACAAAGTATTGTAGCAGGAGCAACAGAAAAGCAAAGACAGGACAGATTTCTGAAAAGGTCAAAGGTCAGAAATGCAAGTAGTAAAGACAGATAGGTAGAAAAACAGCTAATAGTGAGACAGGCGACAGTAGAGCAGATTGACTTGTAGTTTTTCAGAGTAGTCAGATGTCAGATTGATATACAGGCGGCGAGGCAGGTAATACACACTGTAAAGTTATTAGGCAGGTTGACAGACAGGCAGTTGGACAGGTAGACAGGCTGTAAAACGGCGATGACAGGCAGACAGACAGTTAAGATGTTAGACAGGCAGTAAAGCAGGAAGGCGGTGTTACTGACTGCCAGTAAAAGGCGGTAGGCACTGTGGAGAAAACAGGCAGCAAAGGTAAGGAGACAGGTAGAGAGAAAGACGGGTAGATATACACTACAGGAAGTTAGACAGGTAGGTATACAGGCTGTAGAGAGACAGACAGGTAGATATACAGACTGTAGAGAGACAGACAGGTAGATATAACCTACAGGAAGTTAGACAGGCTGTAGAGAGACAGACAGGTAGATATACAGGGTGTAGAGAGACAGGCAGGTAGATAGACAGGCTGTGGAGAGACAGACAGGTAGATATATGCTACAGGAAGTTAGACAGGTAGATAGACAGGCTGTAGAGAGACAGACAGGTAGAGAGACAGACAGGTAGATATACACTACAGGAAGTTAGACAGGTAAATATACAGGCTGTAGAGAGACAGACAGGTAGATATACAGGCTGTAGAGAGACAGACAGGTAGATATACACTACAGGCAGTTAGACAGGCTGTAGAGAGACAGACAGGTAGATATACAGGGTGTAGAGAGACAGGCAGGTAGATAGACAGGCTGTGGAGAGACAGACAGGTAGATATATGCTACAGGAAGTTAGACAGGTAAATATACAGGCTGTAGAGAGACAGACGGGTAGATTAACTGTAGATGAAACAGTGGTACATACACACTGCAGGCAGTAAAACAGGTAGATATCCAGGCTGTAGGAGAGACAGACAGGTAGATGTACTGAGTATAGAGAGATAGACACGTAGATAGCACAGACAGACAGGTAGATGTAGGAGAGACAGGTAGATATACAGGTTGTAGATGAGACAGAGGTACATATACACTACAAGCAGTAAGACAGGTAGATGTATAGACTGTAGGACAGACAGGTAGATATACAGACAGACAGGTACATATACAGACAGACAGGTAGATATACAGATAGACAGGTAGATACACAGACAGACAGACAGGTAGATACACAGACAGACAGACAGGTAGATACACAGACAGGTAGATAGACATACAGGCAGACAGGTAGATACACAGACAGACAGGTAGATATACAGACAGACAGGTAGATATACAGACAGACAGGTAGATACACAGACAGACAGGTAGATATACAGACAGACAGGTAGATACACAGACAGACAGGTAGATAGACACACAGACAGGTAGATACACACAGAGACAGACAGGTAGATACACAGACAGACAGGTAGATAGACAGACAGACACACAGAGAGACAGGTAGATATACAGACAGACAGACAGGTAGATTCTGCATTCATCATATTTATAATTCATGTTGATTCCGCTGCTTCTGTGTCCAAACACGGCTTCAGCAGCTCTGCAGCCAGCAGCCATAAAACACACCGCTGACACGCCCTTCCCTCCGAGAGAGAGAGAGGAGGGGAGGAGAGGAGAGGGGAGGAGAGGAGAGGAGAGGAGAGGAGAGGAGAGGGGAGGGGATGGGAGGGGAGGGGAGAGGAGAGGAGAGGGGAGGGGAGAGGATGAGAGGGGAGGGGAGGGGAGGAGAGGAGGGGAGGGGAGGAGGGGAGCGGAGGAGAGGAGAGGAGAGGAGAGGAGAGGGAAGGGGGGGAGGAGAGGAGAGGAGAGGAGAGGGAAGGGGGGGAGGAGAGGAGAGGAGAGGAGAGGAGAGGAGAGGGGAGGGGAGGAGAGCGGAGGAGAGGAGAGGGGAGGGGAGGGGAGGAGAGGGGGAGAGGAGAGGGGAGGGGAGGAGAGGAGAGAGAGAGAGGGGAGGAGAGAGAGAGGGGGGAGGGGAGGGAAGAGGAGGGGAGGGGAGAGGAGAGGAGAGGAGAGAGGAGAGGAGGGGGGAGGAGAGGAGAGGGGAGAGGAGAGGAGAGGAGAGGAGAGCGGAGGGGAGGAGAGGAGAGGAGAGCGGAGGAGAGGAAACGAGCCCAGCAGAGCAGAGCGGCTCAGAGGGGGGGAGCGGGGAAATGCAGCCACACTTAGAAACAAATAATTCAAGGTATTTGCAAGAAGAAAAAAAAATATGATGCAAAGGGGAAGAGTGTTTCTCTCAGACTGGAGTCACCTCTGGGAGAAAATACTGTGCAGGAATCAGTCTGGCTTACATGGAGAGATGCCGGCGAGGTATAACTCAAAGTGCCTGTGATTTTCAAATAAACGTCTGGCGGCTGGCGGAGGCGGAGGTGGAGGTGGAGGCAGCGGCCCGGTGTTATGACAAGAATGTGCACATGACTTTTATGTGATGGGATGAAAAAGAAAAAAGAAAAAAAAGTGCATCTGTGCCTGGGCGACGACGCAGGCTGTGAATCAGCTGTCACACTGTGGTCGTCTGAGGCCTGAAAAAAGTCAAGGGAGGCAGGGAGGAGGAAAAAGGAAGGAAGGGAGGGAGGGAGGAAGGAAGGAAAGGAGGAAGGTAAGGAGGAAGAAGGAAGGAAGGGAGGGAGGGAGGAAGGAAAGGAGGAAGAAGGATGGAAAGGAGGACGAAGAAAGGAAAGGAGGAAGAAGGAAGTGAGGGAAGAAGGAAGGAAGGGAGGGAGGGAGGGAGGAAGGAAGAAAAGGAAGGAAGGTAGGAGGGAAAGGAGGAAGAAGGAAGGAAGGAGGAAGAAGAAGGGAAGAGAGGGACAAAGAAAGGAAAGGAGGAAGAAGGAAGGAAGGGAGGGAGGAAGGAAAGGAGGAAGAAAGGGAGGGAGGGAGGGAGGGAGGGATGAAGAAAAGGAAGGGAGGTAGGAGGGAGGGAGGGAGAAAAGAAGCAAGGAGGGAGGGAGAAAGCAAAGAAGGGAGGAAAGGAAGGGAGGAGGAAATAAGGAGAGAAGGTAAGGAGGTTGAAGGGAGGAAGAAGGAAGGAGGAAGAAGGGAGGGAGGGATGAAGGAAGAAGGAAGGGAGGGAGGAAGGAAGGAAGGAAAGGGAGGGAGAAAGCAAATAAGGGAGGAAAGGAAGGGAGGAGGAAATAACGAGGGAAGGAAGGTAGGAGGAAGGAAGGGAGGAAGAAAAGGAAGGAAGGTAGGAGGGAGGGAGGGAGAAAAGAAGCAAGGAGGGAGGGAGAAAGCAAAGAAGGGAGGAAAGGAAGGGAGGAGGAAATAAGGAGAGAAGGTAAGGAGGAAGAAGGAAGGAAGGGAGGGAGGGAGGAAGGAAAGGAGGAAGAAGGATGGAAAGGAGGACGAAGAAAGGAAAGGAGGAAGAAGGAAGGCGGTGGCGGAGGCAGCGGCCCGGTGTTATGACTTTTATGTGATGTGATGAAAAAACAAAAAAGTGCATCTGCCGGGCGACGCAGGCCGTGAATCAGCTGTCACACTGTGGTCATCTGAGGCCTGAAAAAAGTCAAGGAAGGGAGGGAGGAAGGGAGGAAGAAGGAAGGAAAGGAGGAAGAAGGAAGGAAGGGAGGGAGGGAGGGAGGAAGGAAGGAAAGGAGGAAGGTAAGGAGGAAGAAGGAAGGAAGGGAGGGAGGGAGGGAGGAAGGAAAGGAGGAAGAAGGATGGAAAGGAGGACGAAGAAAGGAAAGGAGGAAGAAGGAAGTGAGGGAAGAAGGAAGGAAGGGAGGGAGGGAGGGAGGGAGGAAGGAAGAAAAGGAAGGAAGGTAGGAGGGAAAGGAGGAAGAAGGAAGGAAGGAGGAAGAAGAAGGGAAGAGAGGACAAAGAAAGGAAAGGAGGAAGGGAGGAAGGAAGGAAGGTAGGAGGGAGGAAGGGAGGAAGGAAAGAAGGACAGAGGAAACAAGGAAGGGAGGAAGGAAGAAAGGAAGGAAGGGAGAGAGGGAGGAAGGAAGGAGGAAGAAGGGAGGGAAGGAGGGAGGGAGAAAGCAAAGAAGGGAGGAAAGGAAGGGAGGAGGAAATAAGGAGGGAAGGAAGGTAGGAGGGAGAAAGGAAGGAAAGAAGGACAGAGGAAACAAGGAAAGGAGGAAAGAAGGAAGGAAGGAAAGAAGGAAGGCGGTGGCGGAGGCAGCGGCCCGGTGTTATGACTTTTATGTGATGTGATGAAAAAACAAAAAGTGCATCTGCCGGACGACGCAGGCTGTGAATCAGCTGTCACACTGTGGTCATCTGAGGCCTGAAAAAAGTCAAGGAAGGGAGGGAGGAGGAAAAAGGAAGGGAGGGAGGAAGGAAGAAGGAAGGAAGGGGAGGAGGGAAGGAAAGGAGGAAGAAGGAAGGGAGGGAGGAAGGAAGGAAGGGAGGGAGGAAGGAAAGGAGGAAGGAAGGAAGGAAAGGAGGAAGAAGGAAGGAAAGGAGGTTGAAGGAAGGGAGGGAGGAAGGAAGGGAGGACGAAGAAAGGAAAGGAGGAAGAAGGGAGGGAGGGATGGAGGGAGGAAGGAAGGAAAGGAGGAAGAAGGATGGAAAGAAGGAAGGAAGGGAGGAAAGGAGGAAGAAGGAAGGAAAGGAGGGAGGGAGGAAGGGAGGAAGAAGGAAGGGAGGAAAGGAGGAAGAAGGAAGGGAGGGAGGGAGGAAGAAGGAAGGGAGGGAGGGAGGAAGAAGGAAGGGAGGGAGGGAGGAAGAAGGAAGGAGGAAGAAGGGAGGGAGGGAGGAAGGAAGGAAAGGAGGTTGAAGGGAGGGAGGGAGGGAGGAAGAAGGGAGGGAGGGAGGAAGGAGGAAGAAGGGAGGGAGGGAGGAAGAGAAGGTAGGAGGGAAAGGACGAAGAAGGGAGGAAGGAAAGAAGGAAGGAAGGAAGGAAGGAAGGAAGGTGGAGGCGGAGGCAGCGGCCCGGTGTTATGACTTTTATGTGATGGGATGAAAAAAAAAAAAAAGAAAAAGTGCATCTGTGCCGGCGACGACGCAGGCTGTGAATCAGCTGTCACACTGTGGTCGTCTGAGGCCTGAAAAAAGTCAAGGGAGGAAGGGAGAAGGAAGGGAGGGAGGAAGAAGGAAGGAAGGGAGGAAGAAGGATGGAAAGGAGGAAGGTAAGGAGGAAGAAGGAAGGAAGGGAGGGAGGGAGGAAGGAAGGAAAGGAGGAAGAAGGATGGAAAGGGAGGGAGGAAGGAAGGAAAGGAGGTAGAAGGAAGGAAGGAAGGGAGGGAGGAAGGAAGGAAAGGAGGAAGAAGGAAGGAAAGGAGGCAGAAGGAAGGAAGGGAGGACGAAGAAAGGAAAGGAGGAAGAAAGGAGGGAGGGAGGAAGGAAGGAAAGGAGGTTGAAGGAAGGGAGGGAGGGAGGAAGAAGGAAGGAGGAAGAAGGGAGGGAGGAAGGAAGGAAGGAAAGGGAGGGAGAAAGCAAATAAGGGAGGAAAGGAAGGGAGGAGGAAATAACGAGGGAAGGAAGGTAGGAGGAAGGAAGGGAGGAAGAAAAGGAAGGAAGGTAGGAGGGAGGGAGAAAAGAAGGAAGGAGGGAGGGAGAAAGCAAAGAAGGGAGGAAAGGAAGGGAGGAGGAAATAAGGAGAGAAGGAAGGTAGGAGGGAGAAAGGAAGGGAGGAAGGAAAGAAGAACAGAGGAAACAAGGAAAGGAGGAAAGAAGGAAGGAAGGAAGGAAAGAAGGAAGGCGGTGGCGGAGGCAGCGGCCCGGTGTTATGACTTTTATGTGATGTGATGAAAAAACAAAAAAGTGCATCTGCCGGGCGACGCAGGCTGTGAATCAGCTGTCACACTGTGGTCATCTGAGGCCTGCTGGGGAGAGACGCTCACTGGGAGCTTCTGAGTTAGACTTAAATATCCTTTAAAGGAACATTTCATAAAAAATACTCTTATAAGGTGACTTTGAAGAAGTTGTTAGGGTTAGAGGTGTCAATCTCATTTTCATTCAAGGGCCACATACAGACCAATTTGATCTCATGTGAGCCGGATCATTAAAAAGATGGAGGGGAGGAAGGAAGGAAGGAAGGAAATAAGAAGGGAAGGAAGGAAAAAGAGACAAAAGGAAAGAGAGAAGAAAGGTAGGAAGGACAGATGGAAGAAACGGAGGAAGGACAGATGGAAGGAAAAAAGGAACAAAGAAAGTAAAAAAGAAAGGTAGGAAGGACAGATGAAAGGAATGAAAAAAGGATAAAAGGAAGGTAGGGAGGAAGGACAGATGGAAGGAAGGACAGAAGGAAAAGAACACAGGAAGGAAAGTGGGCCGGTTGCACCCCTCGGCGGGCCGGTTCTAGCCCACGGGCCGCATGTTTGACACCCTCTCCTGTGTCTTTGCATGTTGATTAATGAACAATTTTTATTGATGTTAGCAACACGAGAATCTGCCGATGTGAAGACTCCTCGTAAAACACGGGAAAGGAAAGGAGGAAGAAGGAAAGGGGGGAAGAAGGAAGGGGGAGGAAGAAGGAAAGGGGGGAAGAAGGAAGGGGGAGGAAGAAGGAAGGGAGGGAGAGAGGAAGGGAGGAAAGGAAAGGAAAGAAGGAAGGGAGGAAGAAATAAGGAAGGAAGGTAGGATGGAGAAGGGAAAAGAGGAAGAAAGGAAGGAAAGAAGGAACAGTCAAAGCAGACAGGGTCAATTTGACCCTGGAGGATGACACGAAGGTTAAAAAATCAAATTAGCTTTATTGAGAATTAGCCTGAAACATTGCGAAACATGGTGATTTCACCAACATATGACTAAATACACTGTTTCTGTTCATTATCATCTCTGTATGACTCAAAGATAACTAACTCCTACTGTAACTAGTGCTCAGGTGTTAGTGTGACTACTGTAACTAGTGCTCAGGTGTTAGTGTGACTACTGTAACTAGTGCTCAGGTGTTAGTGTGACTACAGTAACTAGTGCTCAGGTGTTAGTGTGACTACAGTAACTAGTGCTCAGGTGTTAGTGTGACTACAGTAACTAGTGCTCAGGTGTTAGTGTGACTACAGTAACTAGTGCTCAGGTGTTAGTGTGACTACTGTAACTAGTGCTCAGGTGTTAGTGTGACTGCTGTAACTAGTGCTGTAACTAGTGCTCAGGTGTTACTCTGACTACTGTAACTAGTGCTCAGGTGTTAGTGTGACTACTGTAACTAGTGCTCAGGTGTTAGTGTGACTACTGTAACTAGTGCTCAGGTGTTAGTGTGACTGCTGTAACTAGTGCTCAGGTGTTAGTGTGACTACTGTAACTAGTGCTGTAACTAGTGCTCAGGTGTTAGTGTGACTACTGTAACTAGTGCTCAGGTGTTAGTGTGACTACTGTAACTAGTGCTCAGGTGTTAGTGTGACTACTGTAACTAGTGCTCAGGTGTTAGTGTGACTACTGTAACTAGTGCTCAGGTGTTAGTGTGACTACTGTGACTAGTGCTCAGGTGTTAGTGTGACAGTAACTAGTGCTCAGGTGTTAGTGTGACTACTATAACTAGTGCTCAGGTGTTAGTGTGACTACTGTAACTAGTGCTCAGGTGTTAGTGTGACTACAGTAACTAGTGCTCAGGTGTTTGTGTGACTACTGTAACTAGTGCTCAGGTGTTAGTGTGACTACTATAACTAGTGCTCAGGTGTTAGTGTGACAGTAACTAGTGCTCAGGTGTTAGTGTGACTACAGTAACTAGTGCTCAGGTGTTAGTGTGACTACTGTAACTAGTGCTCAGGTGTTAGTGTGACTACAGTAACTAGTGCTCAGGTGTTTGTGTGACTACTGTAACTAGTGCTCAGGTGTTAGTGTGACTACTATAACTAGTGCTCAGGTGTTAGTGTGACAGTAACTAGTGCTCAGGTGTTAGTCTGACTACAGTAACTAGTGCTCAGGTGTTAGTGTGACTACTGTAACTAGTGCTCAGGTGTTAGTGTGACTACTGTAACTAGTGCTCAGGTGTTAGTGTGACTACTGTAACTAGTGCTGTAACTAGTGCTCAGGTGTTAGTGTAACTACAGTAACTAGTGCTGTAACTAGTGCTCAGGTGTTAGTGTAACTACTGTAACTAGTGCTCAGGTGTTAGTGTGACTACTGTAACTAGTGCTGTAACTAGTGCTCAGGTGTTAGTGTAACTACAGTAACTAGTGCTGTAACTAGTGCTCAGGTGTTAGTGTAACTACTGTAACTAGTGCTCAGGTGTTAGTGTGACTACAGTAACTAGTGCTCAGGTGTTAGTGTGACTACAGTAACTAGTGCTGTAACTAATGCTCAGGTGTTAGTGTAACTACAGTAACTAGTGCTGTAACTAGTGCTCAGGTGTTAGTGTAACTACTGTAACTAGTGCTCAGGTGTTAGTGTGACTACAGTAACTAGTGCTCAGGTGTTAGTGTGACTACTGTAACTAGTGCTGTAACTAGTGCTCAGGTGTTAGTTTGACTACTGTAACTAGTGTTCAGGTGTTAGTGTGACTACTGTAACTAGTGCTCAGGTGTTAGTGTGACTACAGTAACTAGTGCTCAGGTGTTAGTGTGACTACTGTAACTAGTGCTCAGGTGTTAGTGTGACTACTGTAACTAGTGCTCAGGTGTTTGTGTGACTACTGTAACTAGTGCTCAGGTGTTAGTGTAACTACTGTAACTAGTGCTCAGGTGTTAGTGTGACTACTGTAACTAGTGCTCAGGTGTTAGTGTGACTACTGTAACTAGTGCTCAGGTGTTAGTGTGACTACAGTAACTAGTGCTCAGGTGTTAGTGTGACTACTGTAACTAGTGCTCAGGTGTTAGTGTAACTACTGTAACTAGTGCTCAGGTGTTAGTGTGACTACTATAACTAGTGCTCAGGTGTTAGTGTGACTACTGTAACTAGTGCTCAGGTGTTAGTGTGACTACTATAACTAGTGCTCAGGTGTTAGTGTGACTACTATAACTAGTGCTCAGGTGTTAGTGTGACTACTGTAACTAGTGCTCAGGTGTTAGTGTAACTACTATAACTAGTGCTCAGGTGTTAGTGTGACTACAGTAACTAGTGCTCAGGTGTTAGTGTAACTACTATAACTAGTGCTCAGGTGTTAGTGTGACTACTGTAACTAGTGCTCAGGTGTTAGTGTGACTACTGTAACTAGTGCTCAGGTGTTTGTGTGACTACTGTAATTAGTGCTCAGGTGTTAGTGTGACTACTGTAACTAGTGCTCAGGTGTTAGTGTGACTGTAACTAGTGCTCAGGTGTTAGTGTGACTACTGTAACTAGTGCTCAGGTGTTAGTGTGACTACTGTAACTAGTGCTCAGGTGTTAGTGTGACTGTAACTAGTGCTCAGGTGTTAGTGTGACTACTGTAACTAGTGCTCAGGTGTTAGTGTAACTACTGTAACTAGTGCTCAGGTGTTAGTGTGACTACTGTAACTAACTGCTAACTGTGTTTGTGTGACTACTGTAACTAGTGCTCAGGTGTTAGTGTGACTACAGTAACTAGTGCTCAGGTGTTAGTGTGACTACTATAACTAGTGCTCAGGTGTTAGTGTGACTACTGTAACTAGTGCTCAGGTGTTAGTGTAACTACTGTAACTAATGCTCAGGTGTTAGTGTGACTACTGTGACTAGTGCTCAGGTGTTAGTGTGACTACAGTAACTAGTGCTCAGGTGTTAGTGTGACTACTGTTACTAGTGCTCAGGTGTTAGTGTAACTACTGTAACTAGTGCTCAGGTGTTAGTGTGACTACAGTAACTAGTGCTCAGGTGTTAGTGTGACTACTGTGACTAGTGCTCAGGTGTTAGTGTGACTACTGTAACTAGTGCTCAGGTGTTAGTGTGACTACTGTAACTAGTGCTCAGGTGTTAGTGTGACTACTGTAACTAGTGCTCAGGTGTTAGTGTAACTACTGTAACTAGTGCTCAGGTGTTAGTGTGACTACTGTAACTAGTGCTCAGGTGTTAGTGTGACTACTGTAACTAGTGCTCAGGTGTTAGTGTGACTACTGTGACTAGTGCTCAGGTGTTAGTGTGACTACAGTAACTAGTGCTCAGGTGTTAGTGTGACTACTGTTACTAGTGCTCAGGTGTTAGTGTAACTACTGTAACTAGTGCTCAGGTGTTAGTGTGACTACAGTAACTAGTGCTCAGGTGTTAGTGTGACTACAGTAACTAGTGCTCAGGTGTTAGTGTGACTACTGTGACTAGTGCTCAGGTGTTAGTGTGACTACTGTGACTAGTGCTCAGGTGTTAGTGTGACTACAGTAACTAGTGCTCAGGTGTTAGTGTGACTACTGTGACTAGTGCTCAGGTGTTAGTGTGACTACTGTAACTAGTGCTCAGGTGTTAGTGTAACTACTGTAACTAGTGCTCAGGTGTTAGTGTGACTACTGTAACTAGTGCTCAGGTGTTAGTGTGACTACTGTAACTAGTGCTCAGGTGTTAGTGTGACTACTGTAACTAGTGCTCAGGTGTTAGTGTAACTACTGTAACTAGTGCTGTAACTAGTGCTCAGGTGTTAGTGTGACTACTGTAACTAGTGCTCAGGTGTTAGTTTGACTACTGTAACTAGTGCTCAGGTGTTAGTGTAACTACTGTAACTAGTGCTCAGGTGTTAGTGTGACTACTGTAACTAGTGCTCAGGTGTTAATGTGACTACTGTACTAGTGCTCAGGTGTTAGTGTGACTACTGTAACTAGTGCTCAGGTGTTAGTGTGACTACTGTGACTAGTGCTCAGGTGTTAGTGTAACTACTGTAACTAGTGCTCAGGTGTTAGTGTGACTACAGTAACTAGTGCTCAGGTGTTAGTGTGACTACTGTAACTAGTGCTCAGGTGTTAGTGTGACTACTATAACTAGTGCTCAGGTGTTAGTGTGACTACTGTAACTAGTGCTGTAACTAGTACTCAGGTGTTAGTTTGACTACTGTAACTAGTGCTGTAACTAGTACTCAGGTGTTAGTGTGACTACTGTAACTAGTGCTCAGGTGTTAGTGTGACTACTGTAACTAGTGCTAACTGCTAACTGCTTGTGTTTGTGTGACTACTGTAACTAGTGCTCAGGTGTTAGTGTGACTACTGTAACTAGTGCTCAGGTGTTAGTGTGACTACTGTAACTAGTACTGTAACTAACTGCTTGTGTTTGTGTGACTACTGTAACTAGTGCTCAGGTGTTAGTGTGACTACTGTAACTAGTACTCAGGTGTTAGTGTGACAGTAACTAGTGCTCAGGTGTTATTGTGACTACTGTAACTAGTGCTCAGGTGTTAGTGTGACTACTATAACTAGTGCTAACTGCTTGTGTTTGTGTGACAGGGGAAATCAGAGGCTCTATCAGAAGAACCTGAAGATGAGCGCTGCTGATATGTACCGCTGGAAGCTTTCCTCTCAGGAGCCGTGCAGCATGACCTGCTCTATAGGTACTGTTCCTTACTTCCTTCCTTCCTTCCTTCCTTCTTTCCTCCCTCCTTCCTTCTGTCCTTCCTTCCTCTGTCCGTCTGTCCTTCCTTCCTTCCTTCTTTCCTCTCAGGAGCCGTGCAGTATGACCTGCTCCATAGGTACTGTTCCTTCCTTCCTTCCTTCTGTCCTTCCTTCCTTCCTTCCTTCCTTCCCTCCTTCCTTCCTCTATCCTTCTGTCCTTCCTTCCTTCCTTCTTTCCTCTCAGGAGCCCTGCAGCATGACCTGCTCCATAGGTACTCTTCCTTCCTTCCTTCTGTCCTTCCCTCCTTCCTTCCTTCTTTCCTCTCAGAAGCCATGCAGCATGACCTGCTCTATAGGTACTGTTCCTTCCTTCCTTCCTTCCTTCCTTCCTTCTGTCCTTCCTTCCTCTGTCCTTCTGTCCTTCTGTCCTTCCTTCCCTCCTTCTTTCCTCTCAGGAGCCGTGCAGCATGACCTGCTCCATAGGTACTGTTCCTTCCTTCCTTCCTTCCTTCCTTCTTTCCTCCCTCCTTCCTTCTGTCCTTCCTTCCTCTGTCCTTCTGTCCTTCCTTCCCTCCTTCCTTCTTTCCTCTCAGGAGCCGTGCAGCATGACCTGCTCCATTGGTACTGTTCCTTACTTCCTTCCTTCCTTCCTCCTTCCTTCCTTCCCTCCTTCTTTCCTCTCAGGAGCCCTGCAGCATGACCTGCTCCATAGGTACTGTTCCTTACTTCCTCCCTTCTGTCCTTCCTCCCTCCTTCCTTCTTTCCTTCCCTCCATCCTTCTTTCCTCTCGGGAGCCCTGCAGCATGACCTGCTCCATAGGTACTCTTCCTTACTTCCTTCCTTCCTTCCTTCTTTCCTTCCCTCCTTCCTTCTTTCCTTCTGTCCTTCCTTCTGTGCTTCCTTCCTCCCTCCTTCCTTCTTTCCTCTCGGGAGCCGTGCAGCATGACCTGCTCCATAGGTACTCTTCCTTACTTCCTTACTTCCTTCGTCCTGTCCTTCCTTCCTCCCTCCTTCCTTCTTTCCTTCTGTCCTTCCTTCCTCCCTCCTTCCTTCTTTCCTTCCTTCCTTCCTTCCTTCTTTCCTTCCCTCCTTCCTTCCTTCCCTTCCTCCCTTCCTTCTTTCCTCTGCTCTTCTTTCCTTCCTTCCTCCCTTCATCTTTTCCTTTCTCCCTCCCTCCCTACTACCTTCCTTCCTTCTTTCTTTCCTTCCTTCCTTCCTTCCTTCCTTCCTTCTTTCTTTCCCTCCTTCCTTCCTTGCCTTCCTCCCTTCCTCTCTTCCTTCTTTCCTCTGTCCTTCTTTCCTCCCTCCCTCCTACCTTCCTTCCTTCCTTCTTTACTCCGTCCTTCCTTCCTCCCTTCTTTCCTTCCTTCTTTCCCTCGTTCCTTCCTTTCCTTCCTTCCTTCCTTCTTTCCTTCCTTCCTCCTTTCCTCCTTTCCTCCCTTCCTCCCTTCCTCCCTTCTTCCTCCCTTCCTTCCTTCTTTACTCCGTCCTTTCTTCCTCCCTTCCTTCCTTCTTTCCTTCTTCCTCCCTTCCTTCCTTCCTTCTTCCTCCCTTCCTTACACACGATGAACTGTAACTGTCACACTTGTGCATGTCAGTGTTTCTGACTCTTTAAACACTTCCTGTTGTTCCAGGAGTTTCCAAGTCCTTCGTCTCGTGTGTTCGTTACGACGGCATCGAGGTGCACGACATGTACTGCGACGCTCTGACCAGACCGGAGCCCGTTCACGACTTCTGCATCGGGAGAGAGTGTCAGCCCAGGTATCACACGCAGCAAAACATCTGGATACATCTGGATGTGAAGTTTACGTCTCATATCTTAGTATATCACTCATGAGCTAAAAAAAGCTACTTTAACATCTGCAAGTTCATTACTTTTGTCTCGGCTGTTATTTTACACACCTTAACCTTCCTGTCGTCCTCCCGGGTCAAATTGACCCCGTCTGTTTTGACTGTTCCTTCATTCTTCCTCCATCCCCCTTCCTTCCCTCCTCCGTCCTTCCTCCCTTCCTTCTTTCCTTTCCCTTCATCCTTCCTTCCTTCATCCCTTCCTTCTTTCCTCTGTCCTTCCTTCTTTCCTTCCTTCTTCCCTCCCTCATTTCCTTCCTTCTTCCTCGCTTCATTCCTCCTTTCCTTATTTCTTCCTTCCTTCCTTCCTCCCCTCCTTCCTTCCTTCTTCACTTCCTTTCCTTCCTCCCTTCCTTCTTTCCTTTCCTCCCTTCCTCCCTCCCTCCTTTCCTTCCTTCAGCCCTTCCTTCTTTCCTCCCTTCCTCCCTTCCTTCCTGCATTCCTTCCTTCCTTCTTTCCTTCCTCCCTCCCTCCCTCCTTTCCTTCATTTCCTTCCTTCCTTCCTTCCTTCCTCCCTTCCTTCCTTCCTCCCTCCCTCCCTCCTTTCCTTCCTTCAGCCCTTCCTTCTTTCCTCTGTCCTTCTTTCTTTCCTTACTTCTTTTCCTTCCCCCCTTCCAGGAGGGTTAATGGCACTTTAGAAAATATTTTTTCTTTCACCTCTTTAAGTCTTTTTATTTTTATTCATTATATTTCACAGTACAAAGGCAAATAAAGAAGCCCAAGGGACTTATATAAAATCCTCAACTTTAGTATAAAAAAATCACCAAAATATATCGACCAAATAAAAAGAGAGACAAAAGAAAGAAGCAGAAATGGCCAACAACAAGAACGAAAAATGGATAAAATCACTCATTGACTCATTTCAAGTAAATGAGGCATGAGTGTGTTTGTGTTTCATGAGGTAAGATATGCATGTTACAATCACAGACTCATTTTAATTCAACTGTGCTGAGAATGATTTAGTCTTGATATGGACTCTCTCTCTCTCACTAGAGGTCTTGATATGGACTCTCTCTCTCTCACTAGAGGTCTTGATATGGACTCTCTCTCACTAGAGGTCTTGATATGGACTCTCTCTCTCTCACTAGAGGTCTTGATATGGACTCTCTCTCACTCGAGGTCTTGATATGGACTCTCTCTCTCTCTCTCTCTCTCTCTCTCTCACTCGAGGTCTTGGTTTCTGCTGCAGCTGCAAACATGAGACTCTCTGATTATCGTCTAATGTGACCATAAATCTGCAACTTTCCTACAGGTCGGGGGGGGGGGGGGGGGGGGGGGGGGGGGGGGGGGACTATAAACCTCCTCTGTGCTATATAACAAGAGTCAGAGATTAAGTTTTGATCTGATCAGACTGGATCACGTCTCGTCTTTCAGATGGGAGGCCAGCAGCTGGAGCGAATGCTCCAGGACCTGCGGGGAGGGTTTCCAGTTCCGGCAGGTGCGCTGTTGGAACTGGCTTGGACAGCTCGGTGTACAGCGACCTCTGCACCATGACAGACCTGGAGAGACCCATGGAGAGACGAGCCTGTAAGAGCCCCGCCTGCGGACCCCAGTGGGAGGTGGCCGAGTGGACCGAGGTATGAGGGTCTGTTAGAAGCCGCATAGCTTCCTGCTACTCGTACTAACTAAGGAGGGGAGGGAGGAAGGAAGGAAGGAAGGAAGGAAGGAAGGAAGGAAGGAAGAAAAGGACAGAGGAAGGAAGAGAGATGAAGGAAAGAAAGAGAAGGAGGGAGGGAGGAAAGGACAGAAGGAAGGAAAGGAAGGAGGGAGGGAGGGAGGGAGGGAGAAAGGAAGGAAGGAGGATGGAGGAAGGAAGGAAGGAAAGGGAGGAAGGAAGGAAGGACAGAGGAAGGAAGAGAGATGAAGGAAAGAAAGAGAGAAGGAGGGAGGGAGGAAAGGACAGAAGGAAGGAAAGAAGGAGGGAGGGAGGGAGAAAGGAAGGAAGGAGGATGGAGGAAGGAAGGAAGGAAGGAAAGGGAGGAAGGAAGGAAGGACAGAGGAAGGAAGAGAGATGAAGGAAAGAAAGAGAGAAGGAGGGAGGGAGGAAAGGACAGAAGGAAATGAAGGAAGGAAGGAAAGAAGGAGGGAGGGAGAAAGGGAGAAAGGAAAAGAGGAAGGGAGGAAAGAAGGACAGAGGAAGGAAGGAAAGAAGGAGAGAGGAAGGAAAGAAAGAGAGAAGGAGGATGGAGGAAGGAAGGAAGGAAG
>NW_026518595.1:0-27590 GCF_027409825.1 Scomber japonicus | reverse complement strand
GAAGGGACGAAGGAATGGAAGGAAGGACAGAGGAAAGAATGATGGAAGGAAGGTAGGAAGAAATGAGGAAGGAAAGAGGGAAAGGAGGGAGCGAGGAAGGGATGAAAGGAAAGAAGGAAGGAAGGAAGGTAGGAGGGAGGGCGGAAATAAGGAAAGAGGGAGGAAGGACAGACCTTTGAGGAGAAGAAGCATCTTTAACATGATATAATGATATAATAATAAATGAGGTGTGAATGAGGAAGTAGATACTCAGGGTGAAACTCTTTATTCCACTGTACTCCTATTCAATCTGTACTCACATGCAGTTAAATGTAAAACGGTGTGCAGCGCTTGGCTTCCTATAAATCATCCTGTTATCTTCTTTTTTTTAATTTAACACTATCTACATGTAAGATTTGTGATTATAAAACGATATTTTTAAGCATAAATTGTCGCGGCCAAGCTGTGAGTTTTCACAAAGACTCCCACAATCCTCCTCCTCCGCCTTCCTTCCTCCCTTCCTCCTTCCTTCCTGATGGAGTTAACATCACACTACAGGAGATGAAGATGAGACTCCTTCGTTAGTTAGTTTGCTCCTGTTGTCCTCGATTCAAGGAAGGAAGGGACTAAGAAGGAAGGAAAGAAAGAAGGAAGGAAGGGAGGAAGGAAGGAAGAAAGACAGAAGAGAGAATTTAGGGGCAAGGAAAGAAGGAAGAAAGGAAAGGAGGAAGGAAGGAATGAGGAAAAGAAAGATGGAAGGGAGGAAGGAAAGGAAGGAAAGGAAGGAAAGAAGGAAGGAAGATAGGATGGAGGGAGGAAAGAAGGAAGGAGGGACGAAGGGAGAAAGGAAAAGAGGGAGGAAGGAAGGAAGGAATGAAAGACAGGAGAGAGAAGGTAGGGGGGAGGAAAGAAAGAAGGAAGGAAGGAAGGAAAGGAAGGAAGGACGGAGGAAAGAAGGACGTTCCTTCCTCCCTTTCTTCCGTCTGTCCTTCCTTCTTTCATTTCTTCTTTCCTTCAATCCTTCCTTCCTTTCTACCTTCTGTCCTCCCTTCCTTCTGTCCTTCCTTCCATTTGTCCATCATTCCTTCCTTTCTTCGTTCCTTCCTTCTTTCATTTCTTCCTTCCTTCAATCCTTCCTTCCTTCCCTCCTTCCTCCCTTTCATTTAAATACTGCTGTCTGCACTTGTTGCACCTGATTTCATTTACAGTTACTCTTAGTAGATCACCTGCTATCTATCACACTGTGCACGCTATTTACTACCCTTTATTTGGCATCTTAGTAAATCGTGCCCCAGTGCATCATGGGACAGAATAGAGTCCAGTATTACCTCCTATATGAATCCTCCAGCAGCACACCTCCGCTCCGCTGTAGCACAGATACTCTGCAGCCTCCGCCCCCGAGCTGTCAACCTAAAGGAAACACTGGAGTCTGTACTCTTTCTTTTTCTCTTCACATATCTCCATCCAGCAGCAGCAGCAGCAGCAGCGGTGCGTATTGTTGAGGAAGTTCACCGAGTGCACCGACTCAGAGATGAAGTTTTCTTTTTTTTTTTTTTCTTTTTCTTTTTTTTTTATTACGGCTGCGTCACCTCCAGCCAGCCTGATATAATCTAACCCACCAAAAAACTGCTTTAATGAAGCTGTCAAACATACTGTACTCTGTATGTCGTTTAATTATTCACAACCTTGGCACAGACTGGGTGTGTGTGTGTGTGTGTGTGTGTGTGTGTGTGTGTGTGTGTGTGTGTGTGTGTGTCTGTGTGTGTGTGTGTGTGTGTGTGTGTGTGTGTGTGTGAGGGAGGGACAGAGAGAGAGAGAGGGACAGAAAGAGAGGGAGAGAGAGAGAGAGAGAGAGGGACCAAAAGAGAGAGAGAGACAGAGAGAGAGAGGGAGGGCAGAAAGAGAGAGAGAGGGGGAGGGCAGAAAGAGAGAGAGAGAGACATAGAGAGAGACAGAAAGAGAGAGAGGGGGGCAGAGAGAGAGAGAGAGAGAGAGACAGAGAAAGACAGAGGGAGAGAGAGAAAGAGAGAGAGAGAGAGAAACAGAGAGAGAGAGAGAGAGGGAGAGACAGAAAGGGAGAGAGGGGGGGCCAGAAAGAGAGAGAGAAAGACAGAGAGAGAGAGAGAAAGAGAGGGGGGGGGGGCAGAACGAGAGAGAGAGGCAGAGAGAAGAGAGTATGTGTGTGTGTGTGTGTGTGTGTGTGTGTGTGTGTGTGTGTGAGGGACAGAAAGAGAGAGAGATAGAGAGAGGGAGGGTAGAAAGAGAGAGAGAGAGACAGAGAGAAAGAGAGAGAGAGAGAGAGAGAGGGGGGGGGCCGAAAGAGAGAGAGAGAGGGAGGGAGGGCAGGAACAGAGAGAGAGAGGCAGAGAGAAGAGAGAGTATATGTGTGTGTGTGTGTGCGCGTGTGCATGTGTATGTGTATATGTGTGTGTGTGTGTGTGTGTGTGTGTGCGTGCGTGCGTGCGTGTGTGTGTATATGGAGCTCTATACAGGCAGACTGTGCATCAGTAACAGGAGCCATAAGCTTTAAAGTATTCATGAAGCTGCGGCGATGCAAATAATGGTTCAGATTTCTACACCTGCTACCAGTCAAACTTTAGTCCTGGTGAATTCATCCTGTCAGTCAGGAGGATGGAGGAGGATTTGGATGATACCCAAACCAGCTCCAGAGTTTGGAGGAATCAGCTCCAGGCTAAGGTGCTCAACCATCGAACCATCGCCTCCAGACTTCATGTGTGTCAGTTGGAGCTCAGACGAGATCAGACGAGCAGATGACGGAGATACAAACTGACTCACAGCTCAAAACAATGCTAGGACTTCATAAGGTTAAACATGCAACAACTTCCTTCCACTCTCTTTCCTTCCTTCCTTCTTTCCTTCCTTCCTTCCTTCCTTCCTTCCTTCCTTCCTTCCTTCTTTCTTTCCTTCCTTCTTCCCCCTTCCTTCTTTCCTCTGTCCTTTTTTCCTTCCTTTCTCTTTTCCTTTCTACCTCCCTCCCTTCTTCCTTCTTTCTTTCCTCTTCCCTCTTCCTTCCTTCCTCTGTCCTTCTTTCCTTCCTCCCTCCCTCCCTCCTACATTCCTTCCTTTCTCCCTCCCTCCTACCTTCCTTCTTCCCTCCGTCCTTCCTCCCTTTCCTTCCTCCCTTCTTTCCTTTTCTCCCTTCCTTTTTCCTCCCTCCTTTCCTTCTTTCTTCCTTCCTTCGTGACTTGAGGACAGCAGGGGGGTTAAAATGGAAACTACAGTCCAAATTCAAAATATTGGACAGAGTTGACTCGATTCGACTCCACTCAAAATGTTGTTAGGTTTGGTTGAATCTTTCTCAGTTGGTCCAGTTTGTTTGTAGCTTCCAGCTGCAGCCTGCTGTGTTTGTATTCGAGCCAATGTTTCATATCTGTCAATCAGAGGTGTGTAATGGGAGTCAACCTGATCTCAGAGAAGGTTCTGGGTTTGAACCCGCCGGCTTGGACCCTTCAGTTTGGAGTTTGTATGTTGTCCTCTTGCGTGCGTGGGTTCTGTCCTGGTCAGGGAGGATGAAAGAAGGAAGGACAGGAGGAAAGAAGGGAGGAAAGGAAAGAAGGAAGGGAGGAAGGAAAGGAAGGAAGGACAGTGGAGGAAGGAAGGAAGGAGGGAAAAAGGAAAAGAGGAAGGGATGAATGAAGGAGAGAAGGACAGAGTAAAGAAGGAAGGGAGGAATTGGGGGCGGGGGGGGAGAAGGAAGGAAGGAACAATCAAAAAACAGATGGGGTCAATTTGACCCATGAGGACCACTCAAAGGTTAAGTTAATTAGAGACTCTAAATTGCCCGTGTGAATAGTTGTTTGTCTGGTCAGGGTTTCCTATGACAGCTGGGATTTGGCTCCAGCATTGGATCCTCTTTAGGATGAGTTGGAAAATGGACATGCACATAATGTGTTAACGTTATGTTCCAGCACCATGATCAGGTTTTATGAGCAGCGGGTCGAATCACACAGGCTGTAGTATGCTAGTCACACAAGCCTGTATTTCAATTTAGCAGGTTTATTTAATCTCTAGTAACACATCATGGTTATTTTATAAGTTAGTACAGTAAATATTTATCACATTAGTCCTTTAACAGTCCTGCAACGTCCTGTTTCTAGTGTGCACAAGTGAATTCCAGCTGTGCTCTCAGTGTCGGGGGCTCCTCGTGAGACGCTTTGGTCCCTAACTGCATGTTTTTAAGACTTGTTTAAAAGCTCAGTGCTCAGTCTCAGTCTCTCAGCAGAGAGCGAGCCGTGCTCAGTCTCAGTCTCTCAGCAGAGAGCGAGCCGTGCTCAGAGCTGCACTCCAGTCCCGCTGAGAGGCTGAGTGCCTGCAGACACGACTGTGGGAGAGCTGGAAACGGCCCCTGAAGACCTAATAGAAACTATTCATGCTAATTCATTTGAACGAGCAATGGCCAATGAGGCAGAGCGATGGTGTGTTCAGGGTCTCAGGTCTGATCTGTGGTTGGTCTAGCTACGTGTTGTCTAATAGTTTTAAAGAATGAACGCTTTAGATACACTGGCTCTGTTTATTAACCCTCCTGTCCTCCTCAAGTCAAGGGAGGAAGGAAGGAAGGTAGGAGGGAGGGAAGAAGGAAGGGAGGGAGGTAGGGAGGGAGGGAGGAAGAAGGAAGAAAATGAGGGAGGAAGGAAGGAAT
The DNA here is from genome assembly GCF_027409825.1 of Scomber japonicus. Lineage (NCBI taxonomy): Eukaryota > Metazoa > Chordata > Actinopteri > Scombriformes > Scombridae > Scomber > Scomber japonicus. The sequence continues at coordinate 22,951 of NW_026518595.1, read as the reverse complement.
GAAGGAGGAAGGAAGGGAGAGAGGGAGGGAGGGAGGAAGGAAAGTAAGAAGGAAAGTAAGAAGGAATGGAAGGAGGGAGGGAGGAAGAAGGAAGGAAAGGAAAGGAGGGAGGGAGGAAGAAGGATGGAAGGAAGGAAGGAGGGAGAGAGGAAGGAAGGGAGGAAGGAAGGAAGGACGGAAGGAAGGAAAGGAGGGAGGAAGAAGGAAGAAAAGGAAAGAGGGAGGGAGGAAGAAGGAAGATGGGGGGAGGAACGAAAGAGGAAGAGGAAGGAAAGAGAGAAGAAGAAAAAAGGGGGAAGAAGGGAAGGAAGGAGGGAGGGAGGAAGAAAGAAAGGAAGGGAGGAAAGGAAGGAGGAGGGAGGAAGAAGGAAATGAAGGAAAGGATGGAAGGAAGGAGAGGAAGGAGGAAGGAGGAAAGGAAAGGAAAGGGAGCTAGGGAGGTAGGGAGGGAGGAGAGAGGGTGGGAGGAAGGAAGGACAGAAGGAAGGAATAAAAGGGGATTGAGGGAGGAAAGAAGGAAGGGAGAAAAGAGAGAGGAAGGAAAGAAGGACAGAAGGAAGGAAGGGAGGAAAGGAGGATAGAAGGACAGAAGGAAGGGAGGAAAGAAGGAACAGTCAAGACAGACGGGGTCCTTTTGACCAGGGAGGACGACAGGAAGTAACATATACATTATAATTGGACTCTTTATGAGCAGAAATTTATATTATAGAATATTAAAGGTTTTGAATCGTGATCAGAAGTAAAAATGAGAGCGAGGTGAGAAAAGCGGAGGATTGTGTTCAAACACTTCTATTTCTGTTGAATCGTCTTAATTAAAACAAAATAAAATAAAACAACAGATCAACTGGTAGAATATTAAAAAGTTTAGATTGAACCTTTGACTGGTGGGTGGGATGTGTTTCCTGTCCTGGCTGCAGTGTGAGAAGAGAACAACAACGCATCCTCATAATGAAAGGAAGACACAGATCGATGGTACCTGAGAAGGGGGGGTAGGGGGAGGAAAGAAAGAGAGAAGGAGGGAGGAAGGGAGGAAAGGAAAGGAAAGAAGGGGGGGGAGGGGGAGGAAAGAAAGAGAGAAGGAGGGATGAAGGGATGAAAGGAAAGGAAAGGAAAGAAGGGGGGGTAGGGGGAGGAAAGAAAGAGAGAAGGAGGGAGGAAGGGAGGAAAGGAAAGGAAAGAAGGGGGGGTAGGGGGAGGAAAGAAAGAGAGAAGGAAGGAGGGAAGAGAAAAAAAGGAAGGAAGGAAGGAAAGGAAGGAAGGAGATCGATGGTACCTGAGAAGGGGGGGTAGGGGGAGGAAAGAAAGAGAGAAGGAGGGAGGAAGGGAGGAAAGGAAAGGAAAGAAGGGGGGGGAGGGGGAGGAAAGAAAGAGAGAAGGAAGGAGGAAGGGAGGAAAGGAAAGGAAAGAAGGGGGGGTAGGGGGAGGAAAGAAAGAGAGAAGGAAGGAGGGAAGAGAAAAAAAAGGAAGGAAGGAAGGAAAGGAAGGAAGGAGATCGATGGTACCTGAGCTCCAGAGTGACTCACAGAGGAACATCTGCACAACAACATGGCAGCAGGCATTGTAAAAAAAAATATCTTTAATTATACTGTGTTATAAACAACTTGGTTTTAAAGGGCTCCTGTTGTCCTCAGGTCGAGGAAGGAAGGGGAGGAGGAAGGATGGAAGGGAGGGAGGAAGAAGGAAGGAAAGGAGGAAAGAAGGGAGGGAGGGAGGGAGGAAGGAAGGAAGGAAGGAAGGATGTTTCCTTCCCCTACCTTCCTCCCTTCCTTCATTCTTTCCTCCCTCCCTCCTTCCTCCTCCTTTCCTTCCGCCCTCCCTTCCTCGTTTCCTTCCTTCTTTCCTCCCTCCCTTCCTCCTTTCCTTCCTTCTTTCCTCCCTCCTTCCCTCCTACCTTCCTTCCTCCTTTCTTTCCTTCTTTCCTCCCTCCCTCCCTTCGTCCCTCCCTCCCTCCCTCCCTCCCTCCTACCTTCCTTCCTCCCTCGTATCTTCCCTCCTCCTTTCTTTCCGCCCTCCCTTCCTCGTTTCCTTCCTTCTTTCCTCCCTCCCTCCCTCCTTTCCTTCCTTCCTCCTTCCTCCTTCCTTCCTTCCATTTTTTTATAAGCATAGATTATCTCACTTATGTAACCTACCAACAATCAGAGTAGTGTTTCTCATATTTCAGCAGCTTGCTCGTCATTATTATTATTACAGTGTTTTCTTTACACACTAAAATTTAAATGAACACACAGTCCGTCAAACCTCAAGAAGCAAACCCTCGACCCAAAATGTTCAATATGTTCTCTCCTGATTTATCTTTGACATCAGAATGCAGCCGTTGCATGGATGTATTGACTGATTTCACAATGTGGACAGAAAACATACATATTTTCATAAGTTTGCCGTCCTGGTCGATACGTTCATGTTCTTTACTCTCAACAATATGTCTGGAAGAGAGGAAGAATCGAACCCAGACGATATAATAAGAGAAGTAGAGACGTAGAGAAGCTTTAGATAGAGGACAGCAGCAATTATTCTATAGTTTGAATCCAGTTTTGACCCTGTTTTTTTTTTTTTACTGTTCCTCCCTTCGTTCGTTCCTTCATTCCTTTCTTCCTTTCTTTCTTTCTTTCTTTCTTTCTTTCTTTCTTTCTTTCTTTCTTCCTTCCTTCTTTCCTCCCTCCCTCCTACGTTCCTTCCTCCCTCATTTCTTTCCTTCCTTCTTTCCTCCCTCCCTCCTACCTTCCTTCCTCCCTTATTTCCTCCCTTCCTTCTTTCCTCCCTCCCTCTTACCTTCCTTCCTCCCTCCTTTCCTTCCTTCATTCTTTCCTCCCTCCCCCTACCTTCCTTCCTTCCTCCTTTCCTTCCTTCTCCCCCCCTTCCTCCCTTTCTTCCTTCCTTCCTTCTTTCCTCCCTCCCTCCTACCTTCCTTCCTCCCTCCTTTCCTTCCTTCATTCTTTCCTCCCTCCCCCCTACCTTCCTTCCTTCCTCCTTTCCTTCCTTCTTCCTGCCTTCCTTCCTTCTTTGTCCCTTCCTCCCTAATTTCCTTCCTTCTTCCTCCCTCATCCCCTCCTGCCTTTCACCCTTCCTTCCTTCTCCGTTCCTTCCTCCTTTCCTTCCTTTTTCCTCCCTTCCTTCCTTGACTCAAAGACAATGGGAGGGTTAAAATGCATCGTAGTTGTTGAGTTATTTAAAAGATAACACGTGTACGTCCTCATCCTGTAATGTTATATTTACAGATATGTGAGGAAAGCTTCTCCGTTATCAAACATTAACAGAAACATCTCAGAGTGTTCAGTCTGAGGCTCCCTCCTTCTCTCCTTCCTTCCTTCCTTCCTCCCTCCCTCCTTACTCTTTTCCTTCCTTCCTTCCTTCCTACCTTAAATTGAGGGTTAAGTTACCTTCAAATGATGATTATACTTAATTTATAGAAACACCACCAGACACACATTATTATTCAAACACTATTCGTACATGTGTTTCCTGTCTGGAGGAGATCTCTAAACTTTTAGCCTTTGATGCCAGAAAAGTACAAATACATGTGTGAAGTCTTGATACAGAAACTTACTCAAGATACTTTTTCAATGCTAAAATGTGGGCGATCCAGGACTCTGTAAACTGTGCTGTTACCTCTCATATACTGCAGCAGCACTGTGTGTGATGTGTGTGTGTGATGTGTGTGTGTGTGATGTGTGTGATGTGTGTGTGTGATGTGTGTGTGTGTGTGTGTGATGTGTGGGATTACTGTGTTTCCAAGTTTCCATCTAAAGGGCGATTTTCACCTCGTTTTTTGGCATTATCCGTGTTTTCCTTTAATGCAAAACTCTCTGGGATACAGTCCCACTCATGCCGTCTCTGTTCTCCTCAGTTAATCAGCATCATCACTAAGTGGACTCTCTACCATCAGTGGCCCTTAAATTGCTTCCAAGATGAACAGTTATAAAAGCAACACTTTGAAATTACTTTTTTAAAATTAACTACCAAAGTCAGCAGCTCCAAATTGGCTTCAGAATGATCAATTAAAAGCAACGGACCCCAAATAGCTCCTTGGAAATGAACAAAGAGGAGCAACGGCCATACATTATAATGAACAAATGAAAAGTTTATTTCTTTAGTGAAGTGCTTTAGTGGAAAGAAAAAAAAAAGTAATTTACTGGAAAATCATTAACTCAGGAGCATCACTAACATTCAGTCTACTCTGTGGAGGTGAGGTAGTTACAGATTTAATACACAGATAGCTCAAAAGGTTCATTTACTCTTCAATATAAACTCCTTCTGTTGTACTTCCTGTAAGATACTGATTCACCCCTCAGCCAGTTATTACACCAACGAAGAAGAACAATTACCAAGGAAGGAATGATGGAAGGGAGGGAGAAGGAAGGAAAGGAGGGAGGAAGAAGGAAGGAAAGGAAGGAGGAAGGAAGGAAAGGAAGGAAGGAAGAAAGGAATAGAAGACAGGATGAAAAGATGGAAGGAAGAAAGGGAGGATCGAAGGAAGGAAGAAAGGATCAAGGAAGGAAGGAAGGAATGATGGAAGGGAGGAAGAAGGAAAGAAGCATGGAGAGGAAGGAAGGATGGAAGGGAGGAAGAAGGAAGGAAAGGAGATAGGAAGGAAAGGAGGGAGGAAGGAAGGATGGAAGGGAGGAAGAAGAGAGGAAAGGAGGAAGGGAGGAAGGATGGGAGGGAAGGAAGAAGGAAGGAAAGTGGGGAGGAAGGATGGAAGGAAAGAAGGGAGGAAGAATGGTGGAAAGGAGGGAGGAAGGAAGGATGGAAGGGAGGAAGAAGGGAGGAAGGGAAGGAGCATCACTAACATTCAGTCTACTCTGTGGAGGTGAAGTAGTTACAGGTTTAATACACAGATAGCTCAAAAGGTTCATTTTCTCTTCAATATAAACTCCTTCTGTTGTACTTCCTGTAAGATACTGATTCAACCTCAGCCAGTTATTACACCAACGAAGAAGAACAATTCAACCTCCCTCGCTCCGAATAACAGCTGTTCAACTTCACGTGAGTTGTTTGATTAAATTACTGCAACATTTCAGTCAGGCATATCAGATATGAGGATATGCCCGCCTCCCCCGTTCTGTGATTGGTTCCCTATCTCAGGCAAAGATTTTGATTTTTTATCTCGCTGGAAAGAGAGCATGGGTTTACCCAGGCTAGGTCCCAAGTGGGTTCGTCCGCAGTTTCCATGGTGACCCCACCTGTGTTTGCCCATATGGACTTCCAGTGGGTTCTGACTTGGTTTCAGGTGAGGCCCAACTGGATGTGACCCATGTTGGCCCCATATGTTTGCCCATATGGGCTCTAAGTTGGATCAGAATGGACTTTAAATTAGGCCCAGCTGGGGCTCATGTTTCTAAAACAATATGGGGCCCATACAGTTTGCCTTGTTTATGCTGATGTCTGCTCAGCCCACTTACATGCCTTATGGGGCTCATACAGTCAGACCCACATGGGCTTCACATGTGGGGCCTTATCTCACATGTTACTGAAACCATGTGGGACCTGCAAAATTTTCCCAGTTCAAGCCGATGCCCACTCAGAATCCATGTAGCCCACATTAAACCCATGCTGGCTGGGTAGGAGAACCTACAATGGCTGCCAAACTTATCATAATGTGAAAGACTCTAGAGAGCCATAGTTTGGTTTGTCCATTCTGGGCTACAGTAGAAACATGATGCTTCTAAATTATACACACTGCACCTTTAAATCTGATCAAATAGACTGACCTATTTGGGTATTTGGGAATAAGACATTGATCTCCTCATCTGAAGTCATGTTCAGCTGCCATGGCTCCAAAATGCTCACCGTCTCTACTCTGACAGATCTCCAGTCAGTGTTTGAAACATTTTGTTTTTCTGTTCTGTCAGTGTCAGAAAAAGACAGGTAGATTAGTCCATCCACCGGTTTCATGTGGCTGGTTTGTTAAGAAATCAATTTTGTATGCACACACACACACACACACACACACACACACACACACACACACACACACACACACACACACACACACACACACACACACACACACACACACACACACACACACACACACACACACACACACCTGGCTGTAATGTTGGAGACAGCAGCTGGGCTCAGCGCTATCATGCTAACCAAACACTTCTAATTAGCGAACAACCACACAACTGGACTGTTTTAAGTTTAGTGTGTGTGTGTATGTATGTGTGTGTGTGTGTGTGTGTGTGTGTGTGTGTGTGTACACATGTGTTTAATCTGATCTGGCATCTCATCAGTAGCCGAGTTATTATCTTCAACGTGTTTAATGGCTGGTTTTAAAATGGAAGCGACGATAGCACGCTAAATATCCAGGAGAGCGACCATCTGCTCCGCGTGTGTGTTCATGTGTGCGTTTGTATCGTCGCCCATTGGGTGAGCCAAATGCACAGCGTCGAAAGAGGGATTAATTAAACTGTGTGTGTGTGTGTGTGTGTGTGTGTGACACTGCACACTCCTGAAGAGGAATGTGATTTTTTTTTTCTTAACCCTCCTCCCGGGTCAAATTGACCCCGTCTAATTCTTCCTCCATCCCCCTTTCTTCCCTCCTTCCTCCATCCTTTCCTTCTTTCGTCCTTCTTTCCTTTCCTCCCTTCCTTCCTTCCTTCCTTCCTTCCTCCATCCTTTCCTTCTTTCGTCCTCCTTTCCTTCATTCCCTCCCTTCCTTCTTTCCTCTGTCCTTCCTTCCTTATTTCATTTCCTCCCTACCTTCCTTCTTTCCTTTCCTCCCTTCCTTCCTTCTTCCTTTCCTCCCTCCTTCATTCTCTCTTTTTTTCCTCTGTCCTTCCTTCCTCCCTCCCTCCCTCCGTCCTTTCCTTCCTTCTTCCTTCTTCCTTCTTCCTTCTTCCTTCCTCCCTTCCTTCCTTGACTCGAAGACAACAGGAGGGTTAATGTGTGTGTGTGTGTGTGTGTGTGTGTGTGTGTGTGTGTGTGTGTGTGTGAGAGAGAGAGAGAGAAACTATTAAAATATAAAGTCAGATATATTTTCAAGGCTTTGACCGACAGTCCAGAAACAGAGAAGCATTTTATAAAATAATCTAGACTCTCGGTCCATTTACTAGCTTGTTCTGGAGCTTTCAACCATATCACACAGTCTTCAGTCTTCAGTCCTCAGCAGATGAAGCTCAATCATGACTGTAGATGAAGAAGAGAGACGATGTACAGCTGAAACTAGAATTCACTTCATTAAATTACTAATTGAACTAAAATATAGATTACTTTCATTATGGATTAGTCATTTAGCATCTCTCTCTATCTTATTTTAGTTGGACAAAACAAACAATTTATAGACATCATCTTGTACTTATAATCAGAAAAAATACCCATGATATCTATAGTAATAATAAAATGCTATCAATTATCTGTATTATCTATTATTATCTATTATCTTTATTTTTTTCTTCTAGTCAATTAATTAAACTCAAAATATGATTGGTAAAGTAAAGGGAGACAAAGTGAGAATAAAAAGATACAAATGATTATTTACATTATATTATTATTGTCCATATTTATTATCATACATGATATCAATATTTAATCTTTTTAAACCTTCCTGTTGTCCTCGAATCAGGGAAGGAAGGGATAAAGAAGGGAGGAAGGAAAGGAGGGAGGAAGGGAGGAAGGATGAAGGATGGAGGAAAGGAGGAAGGAAGAGAGGAAGAAGGAAGTAAAGGAGGAAGGAAGGGAGGAAGAAGCAAGGAAGGGAGGAAGAAGCAAGGAAAGGAGGGAGGAAGAAGGAAGGAAGGAAAAGAGGAGGGAAAGGAAGAAGGAAGGAAAGGAGGGAGGAAAGAAGGTAGGAAGGAAGGAAGGAAGGAGGAAAGGAGAAAGAAGGAAGGAAAGGAGGGAGGAAGGAAGGAGGGAAGGACAGAAGGAAGGGAAGAAAAAAAGGAAGGACAGAAGGAAGGAAGGAAGGATAGAAGGAAGAAAGGAAGGATAGACGGAAGAAAGGAGGGTGAAGGTAAGAAAGAAGGAAGGGAAGAAAGAGGAAGGAAGGAAGGAAGGAAGGAAGGAAGGAAGGAAGGAAGGAAGGAAGGAAAGAAGGAACAGTCAAAACAGACGGGGTCAATTTGACCCAGGAGGACGACAGGAAGGTTAAATATCACCACCAATAATCATATATATCGTGACAACACTTCTTCACTACTTCAGAATCAGTGAATAATTTAATCAATTTCATTTTTTTTTTTAAAATCAGTTCCAGCCCTAAAATAATAACTTTCAGTTTATCATCAACATATCATACAATATTTAGTTTAGCCTGCAGGTTTTAAGCAAGACCAGCAAGTTTTGATGGATGAGAAATTACCTTCATTTGTGGTAAAGGAAAAGCCCAGAGGCAGGTTATATGGTCTTCTTCTGTGGTTTTTTATATTCTTTTAAAGACTTAGATCTTCACCAGCAGACCAAATATGAAGAGGCGCATTGTCCATGTATTATCAACATGATATCAATATTTCATCTTTTTAAACCTTCCTGTTGTCTTAGAGTCAGGGAAGGAAGGGAGGAAGGGAGAAAGGAAACAAGGGAGGAAGAAAGAAAGGATGAAGGATGGAGGAAAGAAGAAAGGAAGGAAGGAAGGAAGGAAGGAAGGAAGGAAGAAAAGGAGGGAGGAAGAAGGAAGGAAGGAAAAGAGGAGGGAAAGGAAGAAGGGAGGAAAGGAAGGAAGGACAAAAGGAAGGGAAGGAAGGAAGGAGGAAAGGAGAAAAAAGGAAGGAAAGAGGGAAGGACAGAAGGAAGGGAAGAAAAAAAGGAAGGACAGAAGGAAGGAAGGGAGGAAAGAGAGTGGAAAGGACAGACGGACGGAAGGAAGGAAGGAAGGAAAGAAGGAAGGAAAGACTGAAGGAAGGAAAAACGGAAGGAAAGACTGAAGGAAGGAAGGAAGGAAAGAAGGAAGGAAGGAAGGAAGGAACAGTCAAAACAGACAGGGTCAATTTGACCCAGGAGGACGACAGGAAGGTTAAATATCACCACCAATAATCATATATATATTGTGACGACACTTCTTCAGAATCAGTGAATAATTTAATCAATTTCATATTTTTTTTAAATCAGTTCCAGCCCTAAAATAATAACTTTTAGTTTATCATCAACGTATCATACAATATTTAGTTTAGCCTGCAGGTTTTAAGCAAGACCAGCAAGTTTTGATGGATGAGAAATTACCTTCATTTGGGGTAAAAGAAAAACCCCAGAGGCAGGTTATATGGTCTTCTTCTGTGGTGTTTTATATTCTTTTAAATACTCAGATCTTCACCAGCAGACCAAATATGGCTCCACTTCCTGTCAGAGTGAGTGGACAGAGTTGTACTGTTCTCTGTGTGAATGCTGCAGGTGTTGTTTGTCATCATGAACTTATTTCCCAGTCTGGCCTCACTCTTCTTCTTCTCTTTTCTTTTTTCCACTGGAGAAATGAGTACAGTCTCTTTTTTTTGTCCCTCTGGCGTCTTCCCCTTCACAAACAAGAGAATCCCTGCAGAGAGATGCTGATGTTGGAGAAATACCATCAGGTTTTTTTTTTTTTTTCTGTACTGCTTTTCCTCTTCTTTCCTCCGGCCGTCCAGAAGATAGCAGAATCACAACACAATAAACACAGCAGCACAGAGTAAAGAGCAGAGGTGTCAAACTCATTTAGATTCAAGGGCCACATACAGACCAATTAGATCTGATGTGGGCCAGATCATTAAAAAGATGGAGGGAAAGAAGGAAGGAAGGAAATAAGAAGGGAAGGAAGGAAAGACAGGCAAAAGGAAGGAGGGAAGAAAGGTAGGAGAGACAGAAATTAAGGAAGGACAGAAGGAAGGAAGGGAGGAAGGATGAAATTAAGGAAGGACAGACGGAAGGAAGGGAGGACAGATGGAAGGAAGGAAGGAAGGACAGAAAGAAGGGAGAAATGAAGGAAGGACAGAAGGAAGGAAGGACAGACGGAAGGAAAGGAGGACAATAGGAAGGAAGGAAGGAAAGACAAACAGTGAAGGACGGACAGACAGACGGAAGGAAGGGAGGACAGATGGAAGGAAGGGAGAAATGAAGGAAGGAAAAAAGGAAAGAAGGAAGGACAGATGGAAGGACAGAAGGAAGGAAGAGAGGAAGAAATGAAGAAAGGACAGAAGTAAGGAAGGAAGGAAGGACAGAAGGAAGGAACAAAGAAAGGAAAAAGAAAGGTCAGGAAGGAAAAAAGGAAGGAAGGAAGGACAGATGTAAGGAAGGTAGGACAGATGTAAGGAAGGAAAAGAACACAGGAAGGAAAGAGGGCCGTATTGCTCCCCTCAGTGAGCCGGTTCTGGCCCACGGGCCGCATGTTTGACACCCCTGGTGTAAAGGATGTTGCATCTAAAATGAGACTCCTCAACTTGAGTTTTCTGTATCCTGGAGCTCAAAAAGTTTTTTGTTTTTTTTTAAATAAGTTGCAATATCTCACCCGAATCTTCCCGAGCTGCCTGACATTTACAAAAAGAAGTTTGGCATTTCATTTTAACCGACCGTTGAGATGCTCACATTTTATAGTTTTGTTTTGGATTTTAAAAAAAAAAAGAGAAAAGAAAGAAAGGAAAAACACTAAGATAAACAATAGCATTATATTGTATTCTCATGGCAGATACAGTGTCTTATTGTACAAGAGGCAGTTGCCGTGGGAACAATAAGTGCGCTTCCAGCTGTGACAAGTGTCTCCAGATAGCTGTGTGAGGATAGTGAGATGATAAGAGCACTCAGAGCCGCTCCGGAGCAGAGAATATAACACTGTCAGGATCCATTCAGCCGCTGCCGTGCAACACAAAAAATAGATGCCCCTCGGTTAGAGTAGAGCAGAGCAGAGCAGCCTCTCCCTAGATAAAAGAAAAAAAAAAGTTACTTCAGCTGGTGGAGGTTTGCTTCAACCATTAAGTGGACAGAAAAAAAAGAGACAGAGCTGAGAGAGAAAGGATGTGGAAAATCCTCGCCAACTGTCTGCAAACATCCCTCCTACACACTGAGACACTGAGACAGAATAAAATGAGAGCATGTGGAGAGTGTGTGTGCAAACTAAGCGACATATAAAATGATTATATTATCTTATTTTTATCTTATTACACAAAACGAGTATGAGATTGAATTAAAAGAAAGGTACAGAGAATTAAAGCAAGGTAAAAAACAAACAGATGGAGGGAAAGAAGGAAGGAAGGAGGGAAGGAAAGACAGGCAAAAGGAAAGAGGGGAAAAGGTAGGAAAGACAGACGGAAGGAAGGAAGGGAGGACAGATGGAAAGAAGGAAGGAAGGAAGGGAGGACAGATGGAAGGAAGGGAGGAAGGAAGGGAGGACAGAAGGAAGGAAGGGAGGGAGGAAGGAAGAAATGAATGAAGGACAGAAGGAAGGAAGGGAGGACAGATGGATGGAAGGAAGGAAGGAAGGAGGGAAGGAAGGAAACACAGGCAAAAGGAAGGAGGGAAGAAAGGTAGGAAAGACAGACGGAAGGAAGGAAGGGAGGACAGATGGAAAGAAGGAAGGAAGGAAGGAAGGAAGGGAGTAAGGAAGAAATGAATGAAGGACAGAAGGAAGGAAGGGAGGACAGATGGATGGAAGGAAGGAAGGAAGGAAGGAAGGAAGGAAGGAAGGAAGGAAGCAAAAAGGGAAGGAAGGAAAGACAGGCAAAAGGAAGGAGGGAAAAAGGTAGGAAAGACAGACAGAAGGAAGGAAGGAAGGGAGGACAGATGGAAGGAAGGAAGGAAGGAAGGGAGTAAGGAAGGAAGGAAGGGAAGAAGGGAGGAAGGAAGGAAGGGAGGAAAGAAGGGTGGAAGAAATGAAGGAAGGAATGAATGAAGGACAGAAGGAAGGAAGGAAGGAAAGACAGGCAAAAGGAAGGAGGGAAAAATGTAGGAAAGACAGACGGAAGGAAGGAAGGGAGGACAGATGGAAAGAAGGAAGGAAGGGAGGAAGGAAGGAAGGGAGGACAGAAGGAAGGAAGGGAGGACAGACGGAGGGAAGGAAGGAAGGAAGGACAGATGGAAGTAAGGAAGGAAGGAAGGAAGGGAGGAAGGAAGGAAGGAAAGAAGGAAGGAAGGACAGAAGGAACAAAGAAAGGAAAAAAGGAAGGTAGGAAGGAGAAAAGGAAGGAAGGACAGATGGAAGGAAGGAAAATAACACAGGAAGGAAAGTGGGCCTGATTGCTCCCCTCGGCGGGCTGGTTCTGGTCCGCGGGCCTCATGTTTGACACCCCTGATATAAAGGATATGATGTTATATTTCTAATGCCTAGTCAGAAATACCTTAATGTGTTCTTATTATTTTGTCCACCCTCCTGTACTTCTCTACTAGCTGCCACAGACTGTATTATTTATTAAAGAGGCCAATGAGTTCTTTATTCATTTATGCATGCATGTTTATGTTCAAATGTTCATGGTCACACACACAGAGAGACAAACATATATTAAACATGACGCCGATAACACACACACACACACACACACACACACACACACACACACACACACACACACACACACACACACACACACACACGATGAGAACATTAACATGCAGGTAGGGATCTACTGTAATCTACTGAGAGCTACACTTGCCTGTTTCATGTGCTTAAGCATCATACCTCCTATTAATACATGCACACACACACACACACACACACACACACACGCTTATCCAAGTATACTTTCACACACACACACACACACACACACACACACACACACATGCACTAACAGTGTGAAATTAAGACACGCTCACAATCTCTTTATTTCCCTCTTTCCACTCGCACATAAATTACTGTACTGTGAAATGGGCTTAACACACACACACACACACACACACACACACACACACACACACACATACACACACACACACACATAAACGCAAACAAGTGGCATTTTGTGTTTGGCATTTACACACACTAAATGGACCACAGACAGCCATCTATGCCAAACACCAGCTGGTCGTCACAAGACAAATTATATAGAATTATATAGTATAGGTTGAAAATTCAGCTGGTAAAAATAAAACAAACAAAAAAAAAACCTATTATTAAATTTATAGCGTCTATAGCGGACGTTATAATTACGACCCGTGGAAGTGACGCAGGGCAGATGACGTCAATACGAGGTGACGATTTGCCCTTATAAGGATAGCTAGATGACATAAAGTGGCTTCAAGAGCAAGTCTCCAACCGTTACATTGATTGCTATGGTGTTTGCTGTTACCATGACGACGAAGGTGTGCATAGCTTCACGTCATCATTTTTTGTTTAATGAGGGTTGTTGTACAGTATAAGGATGAGGAGTGTTGGATGGATGGGTTGATAGTTGGATGGCATAAAGTGATTGCTATGGTGTTTGCTGTTACCATGACGACGAAGGTGTGCATTAACTTCACGTGATCATTTTTTTGTTTACTGAGGGTTGGTTGTTGTGTGAAGAGGAGGAGTGTTGGATGGATGGGTTGATAGTTGGATGGCATAAAGTGGACTTGTCTCCATCCAAGCATTACATTGATTGCTATGGTGTTTGCTGTTACCATGACGACGAAGGTGTGCATTAACTTCACGTGATCTTTTTTTCTTTTACTGAGGGTTGTTGTATAAGGAAGGAGGAGTGTTGGATGGATGGGTTGATAGTTGGATGGCATAAAGTGGACTTGTCTCCAACCGTTACATTGATTGCTATGGTGTTTGCTGTTACCATGACGACGAAGGTGTGCATAACTTCACGTGATCATTTTTTTTGTTTACTGGGGGTTGTTGTACAGTATAAGGAGGAGGAGTGTTGGACGGATGGCTTGATAGTTGGATGGCATAAAGTGATTGCTATGGTGTTTGCTGTTACCATGACGACGAAGGTGTGCATTAACTTCATGTGATCATTTTTTTGTTTACTGAGGGTTGGTTGTATAAGGGGGAGGAGTGTTGGATGGATGGGTTGATAGTTGGATGGCATAAAGTGGACTTGTCTCCAACCGTTATATTGATTGCTATGGTGTTTGCTGTCACCATGACGACGAAGGTGTGCATAACTTCACGTGATCATTTGTTTTGTTTACCGAGGGTTGTTGTATAAGGAGGAGGAGTGTTGGATAGATGGGTTGATAGTTGGATGGCATAAAGTGGACTTGTCTCCATCCAACCCTTACATTGATTGCTATGGTGTTTGCTGTTACCATGACGACGAAGGTTGCATTAACTTCACGTGATCATTTTTTGTTTACTGGAGGTTGGTTGTTGTATAAGGAGGAGGAGTGTTGGATGGATGGGTTGATAGTTGGATGGCATAAAGTGGACTTGTCTGCAACCGTTACATTGATTGCTATGGTGTTTGCCGTTACCATGACGATGGAGGTGTGCATAACTTCACGTGATCATTTGTTTTGTTTACTGAGGGTTGTTGTACAGTATAAGGAGGAGGAGTGTTGGATGGGTTAGGGTTGATAGTTGGATGGCATAAAGTGATTGCTGTGGTGTTTGCTGTTACCATGACGACGGAGGTGTGCATAACTTCACGTGATCATTTTTTTTTTGTTTACTGAAGGTTGTCGTATAAGGAGGAGGAGTGTTGGATGGATGGGTTGATAGTTAGATGGCATAAAGTGGACTTGTCTCCATCCAACCGTTACGTTGATTGCTATGGTGTTTGCTGTTACCATGACGACGGAGGTTGCATTAACTTCACATGATCATTTTACTGAGGGTTGTTGTTGTTGTTGTGCAGGTGCAATTGATCTGTGCGGTTGTTTTTTCGGTCATGTAGTGGGGAGCAGATGGACCCAAAATGCAGAACACAGCAGGCGAAAAGGAAATGAAGAATATGTTTATTAGATGACTCGGGAACAGGAACACAGAAGTGCAGGCAGGCGAGACTAAAACCTCACAAAACAAAGCCGTTAAAAAAAAAAAAAAAAAAAAAGATCCAATGAAACAGGACTGAAATACAAACTTAACCCTTTATAGGACACTCATTGAAAGGAAGGGAGGAAGGAAGGAAGGGAAGGAAGGAAAGAAGGAGGAAAGAAAGAGAGAAGGAGGGAGGGAGGAAGGGAAGAAAGAAGGAAGGAAGGAAGAAGAAAAGGGGGATGGAGGAAGGAAAGAAGGAAGGGAGGAGAGAAGAAGGGAGGGAGGAAGAACAGATGGAAGGAAGGAAGGAAGGGAGGAAGGATGGAGGAAGGAAAGAAGGAAGGGAGGAGAGAAGGAAAGAGGGAGGAAGAACAGATGGAAGGAAGGAAGGACGGAGGAAATAAGGAACGAGGGAGGGAGAAAAGAGGAAGGGAAGAAAGAAGGCAGGGAGGAAGGAAAGGAAGGAAGGAAGGAAGGAAAGAAGGAAGGAAGGAAAGAAGGAAGGAAGGATATTTTGGGATAAAGGGTTAAGTGATGAGGGGATGATGTGCAGGTGGAGGAGCAGGAGAACAGGGGAATGAGCTGATTGGCTTGGGTTAGTCACAGAGGGGGAAACAAGCAAACAGCAAACAGGAAACTAAAATAAAACACAATATAAACATGCACAAAATGTCCCAGAAGTCACATGAACACAATTTAAATGAGTGCACAACAAGTCACAACAAGCACACACACACACACACACACACACACACACACACACACAGGCAACTTCAACACACACAAAGACATGAATAAATCAGTCTGTCAAGTGGAGCGGCTGCATATCAAGACAAGGCTGCATGTAACAACTAAAAAAATTGGACTGGAACATAACTCTGTAACTCTGAATAAAATAGCAGGTGCTCCAGTTTACTTTGGCAATTAAATTAAACTACAAGAGTCAACAGTATCTCAAGTGATCCATAAATATAATCTGCAACCTCTCTTATCTCAGTCCAGTCTTAATAAACGGGGAGAATGTTAAGATTATTAAGGAAAAGGAATAGTTAGGGTAGTTTTATATCATTTATAGGCCTACATGTATTTATAGATGTTTTGGTGAGAGAGAGAGTGTGTATTTTATCCCAGCAGAATGTGCATGTCTTTAACTTTTGATTAATCCTGATAAACTTTAGAAATTAAATATGCACATTTTAGACATTGAGGGTCAAGGCTTTGGGAATAATTGGGAATATAATTCACTGCAGAGTGTTTTTGTCAGGAGAATTTAAACCTTTATGTTAGCTTAAAGTCCGTGTAAAGTAAGAATAAATATGTGTTCTGAGTTTGACATACCACAGAAAAGTGTGTTGTTAACCACCCTGCCAAATTTGAATGATTAAAAACTAACTCGGCTGCTAGCTCGGTGGCTAGCTCAGCGGCTAACTCAGCGGTTAGCTCGGCGGCTAACTCAGCGGTTAGCTCGGTGGCTAACTCAGCGACTAACTCAGCGGCTAGTTCAGCGGTTAGCTCGGCGGCTAACTCAGCGGCTAGCTAGACGGCTAGCTAGACGGCTAACTCAGCTAACTGGCTAACTGTAGACTGTAGTAGTAGTAGTGTGTGCTGAATGTGTCTATACCTCTACAGCAGCGGGGGGGGGGGGGGGGGGGGTGTTTATGCCACTAAATCCTGAACACAGAAATGTTGAAACACAGTTTGTGAAGCCTAGCTCCACAATTCAAATCTAAATGCTTGAAATGCCTTTTACACATTTTTTAGAAATACATTTATGACCTATTTAATGTGTTTAGAAGAAAATGTCTGAATTCACTTTACACTGTCCTTAAATGTTTCATTGTTGTAATTGTTTGGTGAGGGCAATCTATTTGTGTCTGTGCCTTTCAGTCTAGTCTTAATGAAAAGGGAGAAAGTCTGAGGGCATGAGGTGGACTGATGGAGGGATAAATAAATAAAGCCAGACTGAGACAGTTTCATTATGAGGTAAACATAGAGCGAGGGTGAGAGGGGGGCAGCAGTTTAGGGCAATTACTTTTATAATAGTTTATTCAACTGATGGTCTCAGCTCAACAGAAACCTATTAGAGATGAACTATTTGTTTGAGTATGATCTATGTGTGGAATTTATATTGCTAATAAATTGCTCCAGCAGCTAATAAATGGACAGATATAGAACCAAAACTATAATTATCCCTTAAGAAGCACTACTACATCTAGGTAGGTAGGAAACTTAACTTAAGGAAGGAAGGAATGAATGTAGGAGGGAGGGAGGGAGAAAGGAAAAGAGGAAGGAAGATAGAAAGATATACTTTTATTGATCCCAAGCTGGGAAAGCAGGACAGAGGAAAGAAGGAAGGGAGGAAGGTAGGGGGGAGGAAAGAAAGAGAGAAGGAGGGAGGGAGGGAGGAAAGAAGGAAGGAAAGAAAGGGGGATGGAGGAAGGAAAGGACGAAGGATGAACAGAAGAAAGGAAGAAAGGGGGATGGAGGAAGGAAAGGAGGAAGGAGGGAGGGAGGAAGAAGGAATGAAGGAAGAGAGGAAAGGAAAGAAGGAAGGGAGGAAGGAAGGATGGTAGGAGGGAGGGAGAAAAGAAAAGAAGAAGGGAGGAAGGAAGGAAACAAGGACAGAGGAAATAAAGACAAGGAGGGATGGAGGAAGGAAAGAAGGAACAGTCAAAACAGACGGGGTCAATTTGACCCAGGAGGACGACAGATGGAGGAAGGAAAGGAGGAAGGAAAGGAGGAAGGAAAGGAGGAAGGAAGGGAGGGAGAAGGAAAAAGGAAGGATGGAAGAGAGGAAAGGAAAGAAGGAAGGGAGGAAGGAAGGACGGTAGGAGGGAGGGAGGAAAGAAGGAAGAAGGGAGGGAGAAAGGAAAAGTGGAAGGGTGGAAGGGTGGAAAGAAGGACAGAGGAAAGAAAGAGAGAAGGAGGGAGGGAGGAAGAATGGACAGAAGGAAGGAAGAAAGGGGGATGGAGGAAGGAAAGAAGGAACAGTCAAAACAGACGGGGTCAATTTGACCCGGGAGGACGACAGGAAGGTTAAATACTGCATAGTGGGAGGTATACTGGGAGCTGTGGTGTGAAAGAGCCAAGCAAGCACTTTGAGGCCTGTGGCTGAATGTCTCCTTTGGTGGGTTTTGTATCTAAACAGCAATTAGTGTATGTAAAGTGATATTCACCATGAATATTTAACAAGCATTAATACCATCAGATATTAGTCCGAGCCGCCCGCTCAGGAAATCAATACAATCACGGAGAAGTGCTGAGTGTCGCCTTCCTTGATGCATTTTTTAAAAAGGACTCTGAACACACACACACACACACACACACACACACACACAAGCATGGTCTGCCACACACACGTTTTAATACACACTGTATGTACGGTTTTAGTGTGTTTCCTTCTTATATCACAGTCCTGCTGACTTTGCAGAAATCTCAATGTTCACAAGTTTCTACACTCATGATATATATTGTTCCTTTACACTACAAACTTAAACTAACAGCTGTAAAATCTAGGGAGCAGTGATCAAACAATGGCTAAATAATGAGCAAAAGCAGCTTTTCTGTACAGATTCAGTGTTAAATGAGGTGATGACAAACGTGGAGGCTTAGTTTTTACGGCAGAGAAGTCTGGAAGATATTAACGTGAACGAGCCGTTGTATTATTACAGTTAAGCTGGCCAGACTTCAAATCGATTCCCCACCAAGTGCTTTAACCCTCCTGTTGAAGGAAGGAAGGAAGGAAGGAAGGAAGGAGGGAGGGAGAAAGGAAAAGAGGAAAGAGGAAAGGAAGGAGGGAGGGAGGAAGGAAGGTAGGGGGAGGAAAGAAGGAAGGGAGGAAAGAAAGAGAGAAGGAAGGAAGGGAGGAAAGAGGGAAAAGAAGGAGGGGAGGAAGGAAAGGAAGGTAGGGAGGAAGGAAGGAAAAGAAGGAAGGAAGGAAGGAAGGAAGGAAGGAGGGTGAAAGGAAAAGAAGAACGAAGGAAGGGAGGAAAAGAAAGAAGGATGGGAGGAAAGAAAGAGAGAAGGAAGGAAGGAAGGGAGGAAAGAAAGAAAGAGAGAAGGAAGGAAGCAAGGAAGGGAGGAAAGAAGGAAGGGAGGAAGGAAAGGAAGGAAGAAGGGAAGGAAAGAAAGAAGGGAGGAAGAAAAGAAGGAAGGAAGGAGGGAGGGAGGGAGAAAGGAAAAGAAGAATGAAGGAAGGCAGGAAAGGAAGAGAGAAAGGAAAAGAGGAATGAAGGAAGGAAGGAAAGAGGGAGGAAAGAAGGATGGGAGGAATGAAGGAAAGGAAGGACGAAGGAAAAAAGTTTAAAATGAATTGATTAGTCCGATTAATAAACTTTGGTATCTTTGGGTTTTGGGAGTGTTGGCGTTTCTAACATTTATTGTCAACTTGTTATTTAATGGGAAAATAGTCAGAACCTAATTACCAATAAAAATAACAGCCAGTTTCAGTCTTCATAGCTATGTGTGTGTGTGTGTGTGTGTGTGTGTGTGTGTGTGTGTGTGTGTGTGTGTGTGTGTGTGTGTGTGTGTGTGTGTGTGTGTGTGTGTGTGTCACCTGTAATTCTTTAGTACAGACCTGTCAGAAAGGTGTCAAAATGATTTCAGACAGGAAATGATTGGTGTCAAAATGACCCAAACTCCCGTCTGACAGGAGCCAAATAAGCAAATTACACATTGGGAGTGTTTCTAAGTGCGACACACACTTGTCTTTTTTTTCCCTCCTGTCACTCAGCACTCAGCGCTCCGCAGTAGGAGACAGTATAGTCTAAACAAATACGAGTGAAAAACAGGTAATTTTTCTGCCTTATCATTTCCATGCAAACTAAACACTGGCTGATTAATTTCCACACAAGAGTCAGACCTCATTTAGCTCTGCGTGAACCGAGCAGTGGGACTCACAGTCTGGAGTCTGTAAACGCTGTTAAATTAATATGATTGGTAGGAAGGAAGAAGGAAGGAAGGAGGGAGAAAGGAAGAAGGGAGGGAGGAAGGAAGGAAAGAAAGAAGGAAGGAAGAGAAGGAGGGAGGAAGGAAGGAAAGAGAAAAGGAAGAAAGAGAGGAAGGAAGGACGGAGGAAAGAAGGAAGGAAAGTAGGAGGGAGGGAGAAAGGAAAAGAGGAAGGGAGGAAGGCAGGGTGGAGGAAAGAAAGAGAGAAGGAGGGAGGAAGGAAGGCAGGAAGGAAGAAGGAAAGAGGGAAGGAAGAAAGGGAGGAAGGAAAGGAAGGAAGGACAGAGGAAAGAAGGAAGGAAGGTAGGAGGGAGGGAGGGAGGCAGGAAGGAAGGTAGAGGGGAGGAAAGAAAGAGAGAAGGAGGGAAGGAAAGAAGGACAGAAGGAAGGAAGAAAGGGGGATGGAAGAAGGACAGATGGAAGGAAGGAAGGAAGGAAGGAACAGTCAAAACAGACCCGGGAGGACAACGCGGAGCCTGTAAATGCTGTTAAATGAATATGATTGGTTATGTTTTTGCACCAAGTATGATAAATTTATGTCATTTATTTGCTTTTAATTTAGACTTTATTATTCCAATGATTTCTCTCTTGGCTGTTCATTGTCCTCAAGTTACCATCAGGTTAGGTACACTGATAATTACAATGCTATGCTAACCCTCCTGATGTCCTCGAGGAAGGAAGGGAGGGAGGAAGGATGGAAGGGAGGGAGGAAGAAGGAAGGACGGTAAGGAGAGAGGGAAGGAGGAAGGAAGAAAAGGAGGGAGGAAGAAAAGGAAGGCAGGGAGGAGGGAAGGAAGAAAGGAAGAAAAGGAGGGAGGAAGAAATGGAGGAAAGGAAAGCAGGAAGGGAGGAAGGAAAGGAAGGAAGGTATGGAGGGAGGGAGGATGAAAGGAGGGAAGTAGGACAAGAAAGAAGGAAGGGTGGATGAAGGAAGGATGAAGGAAAGAAAGAAGGAAGAAAGAAAGGTAGGAGGGAGGGAGGATGGAGGAAAGAAGCAAGGAAGGAAGGCAGGAGAGAGGAAGGAAGAAGGAAAGAAAAGAGGGAGGAAGGAAGGCAGGAGGGAAGGAAAGAAGGACAGAAGGAATGAAGAAAGAGGGATAGAGGAAGGAAGGGAGGAAAAAGAGAGGTAGGAAAGAAAGCGAGAAGGAGGGAGGGAGGACAGACAGAACGAAGGACGGAAGGAAGGAAGGAAAGAAGGAACAGTCAAAACAGACCTGGGAGGACGACAGGAAGTTTAATATTTTATGACTTTATAAACTTACTTTAGAAGTTTATAAAGTAAAATAAATGGGTTTTTGCCTTTATGTCTAACAGTTATTATAATTTATGATATAATAATCGTATAAGGACACACTGCTGGTAGACTCAGTGCTTATTATTGCTGCAGCTCAGGGGAGGAAAGTAGAAAGTAGAAGATAGAGGTAGTTTCCTGTTTCTAAGTGTTTCACCACCCCCACATATAAAGATGATGATGATGATGATGTTTAGCACTGGAAACTTTTAAAGTGATGTTAATGAAGCAGGTTGGCAGACAGGTAGGATGAGCAGAGAGAAGACATGTAGTTATTAACCATCACATACGGTTCATATTCTAACCTGTCACACACTATTTCTTTATAATTAGTCTTTATACTAAACGTCTGAACCACAAATCATTCATAAAGACCGAGTCACTCACACATAAACATGATTCATCCTTAATGAAGCTTTCAGAGAGCAAAGAACTTTATTTTTTTAAGAACAAATTTTGTAATTAGGAGGGAGGAAGGAAGGAATTTAGGAAGGAGGAAGGTAGGAAGCAAGGAAGGGAGGAAGCAAGGAAGGGAGGAAAGGAAAGAAGGAAGGGAGGAAGGAAAGGAAGGACGAAGGAAGGAAGGAAGGAATTTAGGAGGGAGGAAGGGAGGAAGGTAGGAAGCAAGGAAGGGAGGAAAGGAAAGAAGAAGCGAGGAAGGAAAGGAAGGACGAAGGAAGGAAGGAATTTAGGAGGTAGTAAGGAAGAAAGGGAGGAAAGGAAAGAAGAGAGGAAGGAAAGGAAGCAAGGGAGGAAGGAAAGGAAGAAGAAGGAAAGGAAAGAAGGGAAGAAGGAAAGGAAGGGAGGAAAGGAAAGAAGGGAGGAAAGGAAAGAAGGGAGGAAAGGAAAGGAAGGGAGGAAGGAAAGGAAGGGAGGACGAAGGAAGGAAGGAATTTAGGAGGGAGGAAGGAAGGAAGGGAGGAAAGGAAAGGAAGGGAGGAAGGGAAGGAAGGGAGGACGGAAAGGAAGAGAAGAAAGGAAAGAAAGAGAAGAAAGGAAAGAAGGGAGGAAGAAAAGGAAGGACGAATGAAGGGGAGAGAAAGGGGGGGAGAAAGGAAGAAAGGGAGGAGAAAGGGAGAAAGGAATTTAGGAGGGAGGGAGGGAGGAAAGGAAAGAAGGGAGGAAGCAAAGAAGGGAGGAAAGGAAGGGAGGAAGGAAAGGATGGGAGGAAGGAAAAGAAGGACGAAGGAAGGAAGGAATTTAGGAGGTAGGAAAGAAGGGAAGAAGGAAAGGAAGGATGGAGGAAGGAAGGAATTTAGGGGGTAGGAAGGAAGGAAGGGAGGAAAGGAAAGAAGCGACGAAACAAAGGAAGGGAGGAAGGAAAAGGAAGGGAGGAAGGAAAGGAAGGACGAAGGAAGGAAGGAATTTAGGAGGTAGGAAGGGAGGAAGGAAAGGAAGGGAGGAAAGGAGGAAGGAAAGGAAGGGAGGAGACATGTAGTTATTAACCATCACATACTGTTCATATTCTAACCTGTCAGCCTGTCACACACTATTTCTTCATAATTAGTCTTTATACTAAACGTCTGAACCACAAATCATTCATAAAGACCGAGTCACTCACACATAAACATGATTCATCCTTAATGAAGCTTTCAGAGAGCAAAGAACTTTATTTTTTTGAGAAGAAAAACTATATAAAAACACTATTTTATGGTCCAATGTTTATTACATTTTGTAATTAGGAGGGAGGAAGGAAGGAATTTAGGTGGGAGGAAGGTAGGGAGGAAAGGAATGAAGAAGGGAGGAAGGAAAGGAAGGACGAATGAAGGAAGGAAGTAGGTAGGAGGGAGGGAGGGAGGGAGAAATGAATTTAGGAGGGAGGAAGGAAAAGGAAGGGAGGAAAGGAAGGATGATCCCCTAGGGGGGGGGGGGGGGGGGGGGGGGGGGGGGGGGGGGGGGGGGGGGGG
>NW_026518594.1:25000-27689 GCF_027409825.1 Scomber japonicus | reverse complement strand
CTTCACTGGGTTCTGCCTGGATATATATATGCTATAAAAACATCTCCCTTCCTTCCTTCTTTCCTTCCTTCCTTCTTTCCTTCCTTCCTCCCTCCCTCCCTCCCTCCCCTCCCCTCCCTCCCTTCCTCCCTCCCTTCCCTTCCCTTCACTGAAATTGTCATCCAAGCCATGCAGAGTCATTTTTACAGCTGGACACCAACCTACAGCTTTCACATTATAACTCAGAATTCATGTTTTTAATATCGACGTGTGCAAGACAGACTTCAACCTTCCAGAGAGGATGAATAATTACTTCATTACATCCGAGAAGAGAATGAACAGATAAGGTCCTCGTTGACGGCGGATCAAATCTGCAGGACAATACGGACAATTATCGCCTTCATTTCATTATCATTAATCACCAGCCTCTAAATCATCTCCGCCGGGTCACTTCCTGACGCCACCTTTTTCCTTTTTTTTTTCTTCTTCTTTTTTTTTGCTCCAACAAAGACAGTTGGAGGGAAGGAAGGAAGGAAGGAAGGAAGGAAGGAAGGAAGGAAGGAAGGAAGGAAGGAAGGAAGGAAGGAAGGAAGGAAGGAAGGGAGGGAGGCAGGAAGGAAGGATGGAAAGGATGGAAAGAGAGATAGATGGAAGGAAGATAGAAAGAAGAGAGGAAGGAAGGAAGGGACAGTTGGAGGGGATGGTAAGAAGGAAGGGAAGAAGAATGGAAGGAAGGAAGGAAGGAAGGGAAGAAGGAAGGAAGTAAGGAAGCAAGGAAGGGGGGAAGGAAGAAAGGAAGGAAGGAAGGAAGGAAGAAAGGAAGGATGGAAAGAGAGATAGATGGAAGGAAGATAGAAAGAAGAGAGGAAGGAAGGACAGTTGGAGGGAAGGAAGGAAGGAAGGAAGGAAGGTAGGAAGGAAGGGAAGAAGAATGGAAGGAAGGAAGGAAGGGCGAAGGAAGGAAGGATGGAAAGAGAGATAGATGGAAGGAAGATAGAAAGAAGAGAGGAAGGAAGGGACAGTTGGAGGGAAGGTAGGAAGGAAGGAAGGAAGGAAGGAAGGGAAGAAGAATGAAAGGAAGGAAGGAAGGGAGAAGGAAGGAAGGAAGGGGGAAGAAAGGAAGAATGGAAAGAGAGATAGATGGAAGGAAGATAGAAAGAAGAGAGGAAGGAATCATTATCATTCATCACCAGCCTCTAAATCATCTCTGTGGCGTTCACTTCCTGTCGCCACCTTTTTTCTTTTTTTTCTTTTTTTCTTTGCTCCAACAAAGAGAGTTTGAGGGAAGGAAGGAAGGAAGGAAAGAAGGAAGCAAGGAAGGAAGGAAGGGGAAGAAGAACGGAAGGAAGGAAGAAGGAAGGAGGAAGGAAGGAAGGAAGGAAGGAAGGAAGGGGGGAAGGGAGGGAGGCAGGAAGGAAGGATGGAAAGAGAGATAGATGGAAGGAAGATAGAAAAAAAGAGAGTAAGGAAGGACAGTTGGAGGGAAGGTAGGTAGGAAGGGGAGAGAAGGAAGGAAGGAAGGAAGGTAGGAAGGAAGGGAAGAAGAATGGAAGGAAGGGAAGAAGGAAGGGCGAAGAAAGGAAGGATGGAAAGAGAGATAGATGGAAGGAAGATAGAAAAAAGAGAGTAAGGAAGGACAGTTGGAGGGAAGGTAGGAAGGAAGGGAAGAAGAATGGAAGGAAGGAAAGAAGGAAGGAAGGAAGGAAGGGAGAAGGAAGGAAGGATGGAAAGAGCAATAGATGGAAGGAAGATAGAAAGAAGAGAGGAAGGAATCATTATCATTAATCACCAGCCTCTAAATCATCTCCGTGGCGTCACTTCCTGTTTTCTTTTTTTTTTCTTTTTCTTTTTTTTGCTCCAACAAAGAAGGGAAGGAATCAAGGACACATTGAGACTAACGGTGGTGTTCATCTCACGCTGTGGCTGCTTCAATCAGGCTGTCACGTTTATGAGGAGAGGGTCCGCCGCCCTTCATCATCCCTGCAGACTGTTATGGGCTCGTTGCAGCGCTGATTTATCATTAAGCAGAACATTGTGAATTATAACCTCGGTGACTTTTTTTTTAAATGAGTAATTTGTCTGTGATCTCTTACGAGTGCATGCTGGTCCGAGAGGCCGGCCTGACTGAAGAGGCCTTGGAAACATAAATATTGATTTAGTCGCAGCAAGGGAAGGAAGGAAGGAAGGATGGACAGAAGGAAGGAAGGAAAGAAGGAAATGAAGAAGAAAGGAAGGACAGTCAGAAGGAAGAAAGGGAGGAGGAAAAGAGGGAAGGAAGGAAGGGAAGAAGGAAGAAAGGACGGAAGGAAGGAAAAGAATGAAAAGAAAGAGGGAAGATAGGGAGGAGGGGAAAAAGGAAGGATGGACAGAAGGAAGGAAGGAAAGAAGGAAATGAAGAAGAAAGGAAGGACAGTCAGAAGGAAGAAAGGGAGGAGGAAAAGAGGGAAGGAAGGAAGGGAAAAAGGAAGAAAGGACGGAAGGAAGGAAGGAAAGGAAGAAGAAAGGAAGCAAGGAAGGGAAGAAGGAAGGGAGAAAGGAAGGAAGGAAGGAAGGAAAAGAAAGAGGGAAGATGGGGAGGAGGGGAAAAAGGAAGGATGGACAGAAGGAACGAAGGAAGGACGTAAATATGGAAGGAAGGAAGGAAAAGAAGGAGGGAAGAAAGAATGGAAGGATGGACATGAATGACGAAAGGAAGGAAGGAAGGATGGAC
>NW_026518594.1:12500-20000 GCF_027409825.1 Scomber japonicus | reverse complement strand
GGTCCGTGTGTTCTGGGTTTGAGCCCTGAAGGGATTTTATCTGAGCTCCTCGGCTGAGATTCAGCTGAAGCCTTCTGTCTGGTCTGCTGTGTGACGCTCATAGCAAACAGTCTCTATACCGCTCAACCCGAGATAGAGAGGAGGAAACTAGACACACCATGCAGGGAGGCAATGTGAGGATGGGACTCCTTCCTTCCTTCCTTACTTCTGTCCTTCCTTCCTTCCTTCCTTCCTTCCTTCCTTCCTTCCTTCCTTCCTTCCTTCCTTCCTTCCTTCCTTCCTAGAAAAACCATGCAGAGAGTCAATGTGAGGATGTGACTCCTTCCTTCCTTCTTTCCTTCCTTCCTTCCTTCTTTCCTTCTTTCCTTCCTTCCTTCCTTCCTTCCTTCCTTCCTTCCTTCCTTCTTTCCTTCCTTCCTTCCTTCCTAACTAGAAACACCATGCAGGGAGGCAATGTGAGGATGGGACTCCTTCCTTCCTTCTGTCCTTCCTTCCTTCCTTCCTTCCTTCCTTCCTTCCTTACTAGAAACACCATGCAGGGTCTTCCTTCTTTCCTTCCTTCCTTCTTCCCTTCCTTCCTTCCTTCCTTCCTTCCTTATTTCCTTCTTTCCTTCTTTCCTTTCTTCCTCCCTTCTTTCCTTCCTTCCTTCCTTCCCTTCTTCTTCTTCCCTTCCTTCTTCCCTTCTTTCATTCCCCCTTTCTTCTTTCCTTCCTTTCTTCTTCCCTTCCTTCCTTCCTTCCTTCCCTCCAAGACGACAGAAACATCCAGATCTGTTAACACACTAAATACTGAAGAGCAACACACACACACACACACACACACACACACACACACACACACACACATTCATAATCTGTCACTTCAGCTTTCTTGACAATACTGTAAATCTTGGCTCCAGCCTGAAGGGGAAGGGAGTAAAACCCGGCTCAACATCAGATTGAACGGATAAAACCTTCACCTATGACAACACACACACACACACACACACACACACACACACATACACACACACACACACACACACACACACCTTCCTGGGTTTATTTATCGGCAGATTCTCACTAAGCTCTGTGTTCTGTCTCAGCCATTAAAACACAGTCGGATGGAGCAGTTTTCGGATTTAACGCTTTGCTCACAGAAGCTCTTTAACTTTTTCTTCTTTTTGTTGCTCTTTAAATTCAAATTGTGTTATCTGTTTTGACTGTTCCTTCTTTCCTTCCTTCCTTCTGTCCTTTCTCCTTCCCTCCTTCCTTCTTTCCTCCGTCCTTCATATCTTCCTTTCCTTTTTTGTATGCGAGTGAATGGATCACTGAGTGTCTGTGATGGAGTGCTGGGATGTGTGACTGAACCATAGACTGTATAAAAGAAATGGACGTAACATCCGTGACGTCACCCATTGGTTTGTGGACTGCTGCTCGGAAGCCAATAGTTTCTAATCTAGGCAGCGCCATCTTGAAAATTTCAGGTGCATGCTGGGAAAAATAAAAACACGGATTCTACTAATATGGGCATGAGGCAGAGCCATGGGTGGAGCAGGGAGGTTGCTATGGTTGCGAGGGCTGGATCTGGAGGACATTGGTCAATCAACCTGTCAATCAGGACGTAGCCACGCCCTAATGCATACCCTGCTTTATCGTCAAATATAAAATCAGGGAGGCCAAAATGTCCCAAATGAACATCATACTGCATTGAAGAAGGCTTTAAACTAGCGATTGAGACCATAAACACATTTTGAAAACGTTTACTGAGGTTAGAAATCAAGTGAGAAGTTGGTGAATTCTCCATTGACTTGTATAGAGACGGTCGCCCCCTGGTGGCCTTTTGATAGAATGCAGCTCTAAGTTACTTCCACGTTGGCCTCATTTCAGAGGACTACAACTCCCCACCTGGATATAACACCACATTTTCACTTAATGCAAAGATTTGATTCGTTGTACTGAAGCTAAGCAGATGATGGAACAGCATTTAATCGAATTAATGCAAAACTATGGGGGTGCTATCAAGAAATCAAAACTCAAGAGAAGTGATTTACATAGCAGATGTATTGGTGAGGCTGGTGATGCTGGTGGTAGAGTGGGAGGACTGGAGCTGGAGTACATATGTAGTTGAAGCGATCTCCCGCTGTGTGCATTTACACATGAAGCACAGCAGCGTATCTTCATTGATTATTAAACTCCTCAGACACGCCGACAGGATCGGTCAGGATCTAATGCAGGGGGGTCAAACTCATTTTCATTCAAGGGCCACATACAGACCAATTTGATCTCATGTGGGCCGGATCATTAAAAAGATCATTAAAAATACCTTCCTTCCTTTCTTTCATCTTTCCTTAATGTCTTCTCTCCTCTTCCTTCCATCTTTCCTTCCTTCCTCTGATCCTTCCTTCCTTCAATCTTTCCTTCATTCCTTCCTTCCTTTCTTTCATCTTTCCTTACTGTCGTCTCTCCTCTTCCTTGCATCCTTGCATCTTTCCTCCTTCCTTTGATCCTCCCTTTCTTCCTTCCATCTTTTCATCCTGTCTTCTCTTCCTTCTTTCCTTCCTTCTTTCCTTCCTTCCATCTTTTCATCCTGTCTTCTCTTCCTTCCTTCCTTCCTTCCTTCCTTCCTTCCCTCTCTTCTCTCTTTCTTCCTTCCATCCTCCTTCCTTCCTTTCTTCCTTCCTCTCTCCCTTCCCTCCTTCCTTCCTTCCTTTCTTCCTTCCTTCCTTCCTTCCTTCCTTCCTTCCATCCTCCTTCCTTCCTTTCTTCCTTCCTCCCTCCCTTCCCTCCTTCCTTCCTTCCTTTCTTCCTTCCTTCCTTCCTTCCTTCCTTCCTTCCTTCCTTCCTCCCTTTCTTATTAATGTCCTCTGCTCTTCTACACATCCGAAAGGTCAGCTGTTACTCTCACACATTTCCATCCTCCTGATAAATCCTGAGCTCCATCAAAGCTGTCTAAAAAGTTTTATTTTAGCTCTTAAAGTTTGATTATATATCCCCCAGGAGAGTTTCCTCTGTCTCGTCAACTTTACAACCACAGATTTTAGTTTAGTTTAAATCTCCCACGACATTTGCTGCAGTGACATTACGGCGTGCATGAAAATGTTCACAATTACTGAAAGCAGCGTCTCTAATCTCTAAAGTAAATTGTTGCACACTTTTACGTCACCGGGGAGTCTGGTCTGCTTCTGCTCAACTTCATTTAAAAAGGAATGAAGTCTACAGGGAACCGCAGAGGTGGAGAGCAGAGACAGTTTTAACCCTCGAGGAAAGGAAGGAAGGGAGGAAGGAAGGGAGGAAGGAAGGGGGGAGGGAGGAAAGGAAAGGAAAGAAAAGGAAAGGAAAGGAAAGGAATCACTGGGGAGTCTGGTCTTCTTCTGCTCAACATCATTTAAAAAGCAATACAGAGACACCCTCGAGTTAAGGAAAGAAGGGAGGAAGGGAGGAAGGAAGGAAGGAAATGAAAGAAGGAAGGGAGGAAGGTAGGAGGGAGGGAGAAGTTGAAGAGTTGGGCCTCAGCGTCACCACCACCACCTTCTTTCCTTCCTTCTGTCCTTTCTTCCTTCCTTCCTTCCTTTCTTCCTTCCTTCCTTTCCTTCCTTCCTTCCTTTCTTCCTTCTTTCCTTCCTTCTGTCATTCCTTCTGTCCTTTCTTCCTTCCTTAATTTCTTCCTTCTTTCCTACCTTCCTTCCTTCTTTCCTTTCTTCCTCCCTTCCTTCTTTCCTTCCTTCCTTCCTCCCTACTTCCTCCTTCCTTCCTTTTCTCTTTCTTTTCTTCCTTCCTTCCTTCCTTCCTTCGTTCTATCCTTTCTTCCTTCTTCCTTCCTTCCTTCCTTCCTTACTTCCATCCTTCCTTCTTTCCTTCCTTCCTGCTTTCCTTTCTTTCTTCCTTCCTTCCTTCCTTCCTTCTTTCCTTCCTTTCTACCTTCCTTCCTTCTTTTCCTTTCTTCCTTCCTTCTTCCTTTCTTTGAAGAGTGTCTGTCAGCTTCGTTCTGTTTCTCTTGGTGGAACGAAAAATGTCGTCACCGCCGCCATCGCCATAGCGAGAGGAAACATGACTAAAACTGCTAAATCAATAAAAGGTATATTCAGCATAAATCCCATCCCAGATCCGACGAGGAGGAAGAGGAGGAGGACGAGGAGGAGGAGGAAGTCTCATTTCAATAATATATTCTTTTTTAAATCTGGCCTGCAGTGCTCGTGCCTCCCACCACACAGAAGCACATTAGCTCCCACAGATGATGAACTCAGCTCAAACAGGCCGAAACACACAGTACAGCACATGTATGGTCTAAACCAGGGGGGTCAAACATGAGGCCCGTGGGCCAGAACCGGCCCTCCGAGAGGTCCAATCCGGCCCAGTTTCCTTCCTGTCTTCTTTTCCTTCCTTTTTTCCTTTCTTCGTTCCTTCCTTCCTTCCATCTGTCCTTCCTTTTTTCCTTTCTTCGTTCGTTTGTTCGTTCCTTCCTTCCCTCCTTCCATTTCTCTTTCCTTTTTTCCTTTCTTCGTTCCTTCCTTCCTTCCATCTGTCCTTCCTTTTTTCCTGTCTTCTTTTCCTTCCTTTTTTCCTTTCTTCGTTCCTTCCTTCCTTCCATCTGTCCTTCCTTTTTTCCTGTCTTCTTTTCCTTCCTTTTTTCCTTTCTTCGTTCCTTCCCTCCTTCCATCTGTCTTTCCTTTTTTCCTTTCTTCGTTCCTTCCTTCCTTCCATCTGTCCTTCCTTTTTTCCTGTCTTCTTTTCCTTCCTTTTTTCCTTTCTTCGTTCCTTCCTTCCTTCCATCTG
Source organism: Scomber japonicus (assembly GCF_027409825.1). Taxonomy (NCBI): domain Eukaryota; kingdom Metazoa; phylum Chordata; class Actinopteri; order Scombriformes; family Scombridae; genus Scomber; species Scomber japonicus. The sequence goes on along the minus strand of NW_026518594.1, from coordinate 15,245 downwards.
TCCTTCCTTTTTTCCTTTCTTCGTTCCTTCCTTCCTTCCACCTGTCCTTCCTTTTTTCCTTTCTTCGATCGTTTGTTCCTTTCTTCCTTCCATCAGTCCTTTCTTCCTTCCATCTGCCCTTCCTACCTTCCTTTTTTCCTTTCATCGGTCCTTCCTCCCTTTCTTCTTTCTATTCTTCCTTCCATCTGCCCTTCCTCCCTTTCTTCCTTCTGTGTGTCCTTCCTACATTTCTTCCCTCCTTCCTTTTGTCTTTTTCCCTTCCTTCCCTTCTTATTTCCTTCCTTCCTTCCCTCCATCTGTCCTTTCTTCCTTCTGTTCTTCCTTCCATCTGTCCTTCCTACCTTTCTTCTATCTGTTCTTCCTTCCATCTGTCCTTCCTTCTTTCCTTCTGTCTGTCCTTCCTACCTTTCTTCCCTCCTTCCTTTTGTCTTTCTTTCCTTCCTTCCCTTCTTATTTCCTTCCTTCCTTCCTTCCCTCCATCTGTCATTTCTTCCTTCTGTTCTTCCTTCCATCTGTCCTTCCTTCTTTCCTTCTGTCTGTCCTTCCTAGCTTTCTTCCCTCTTTCCCTTTGTCTGTGTTTCCTTCCTTCCTTCCCTTCTTATTTCCTTCCTTCCTTCCTTCCTTCCTTCCCTCCATCTTTTTAATGATCCGGCCCACATGAGCTGAAATTTGTTTGTATGTGGCTTTTGAATGAAAATGAGTTTGACACCTCTGGTCTAAACTCTACATGCAGTGTGAGTTTAATGTTTTAAAACTTTTCTCTATGTGTTGTTGTAGTTCATTTTTTTACAGGGTTAAAATCTGAATGCAATACACACATGAGTCATGGTTTGCTGTTAGCTGAGCTCACTCTGTGGGTAGTGTGGCGTATTAAAGCATTTAAAGGTGGAATAAATACGGGTTTTTACAGTGACCAAAGCATAAAATGATCACAATGCATCTGCAGGGGTTTGGTGTGGGTGTTTGATCAATACCAGTGAGTCAGACAGCGCCGCTCTGCCAACTGCTTGGTTTTCTGCCTTCAGGCCTTCATATACCCAACCCTGGTACAGTATGTAAGAAAAGAAACAAGACAATGAATAACAAAGGAACCAATGATGATGATGGACCCAGTGAACCAAAAGAAAAAGAAAGAAAGAAAGAAAGAAAGAAAGAAGTGGAGAAATATGTAACTAAGAGAGAAAAAACAAGTTAACCCAAAAAAAAAGAAAAGTTGAATGTTGAAGAAATTAAAAAAACAAGAAAATGAAGAATAATCCAAGGAAGAAAAGAGAGAACCACTGAACCATAGAAATAGCTGAAGGGGGAAGATCAGGAAGTAAGTAAGGAGAGAAGGGAGGGAGGAAGGAAAGGAGGAAGGAATAAGAGAAGGAAGGGACGAAGGAAAGAAGGAAGGAAGTAAGGAAGGAAAGAAAGGAAGGAGTAAGAAGGGAGGGAGGGAAAGGAAAGAAGTAAGGAGAGAAGGAAGGGAGGAAGGAAGGAAGGAAGGAAAGGAGTAAGGAGGGAGGGAGGGAATGGGGAAGGAATGAAAGGAGGAAGGAAGGAAAGGAGGAAGGAAGGAAGGCAAGAAAGGAAGGAGTAAGAAGGGAGGGAGGGAAAGGAAAGAAGTAAGGAGAGAAGGAAGGGAGGAAGGAAGGAAGGAAGGAAGGAAAGGAGTAAAGAGGGAGGGAGGGAAAGGGGAAGGAATGAAAGGAGGAAGGAAGGAAGGAAGACAAGAAAGGAAGGAGTAAGAAGGGAGGGAGGGAAAGGAAAGAAGTAAGGAGAGAAGGAAGGGAGGAAGGAAGGAAGGAAGGAAGGAAGGAAGGAAGGAAGGAAGGAAGGAAGGAAGGAAGGAAGGAAGGAAGGAAGGCCGCTCTGCCAACCGCTCCGTTTTCTGCCTTCAGGCCTTCATATACCCAACCCTGGTACAGTATGTAAGAAAAGAAACAAGACAATGAATAACAAAGGAACCAATGATGATGATGGACCCAGTGAACCAAAAGAAAAAGAAAGAAAGAAAGAAAGAAAGAAAGAAGTGGAGAAATATGTAACTAAGAGAGAAAAAACAAGTTAACCCAACAAAAAAAAGAAAAGTTGAATGTTGAAGAAATTAAAAAAACAAGAAAATGAAAAATAATCCAAGGAAGCAAAGAGAGAACCACTGAACCATAGAAATAGCTGAAGGGGGAAGATCAGGAAGTAAGTAAGGAGAGAAGGGAGGGAGGGATGAATGAAGGGAGGAAGGAAGGAAGGAAGGGAGGAAGTAAGGAAGGAAAGAAAGGAAGGAGTAAGAAGGGAGGGAGGGAAAGGAAAGAAGTAAGGAGAGAAGGAAGGAAGTAAGGAAGGAAGGAAGGAAAGGAGTAAGGAGGGAGGGAGGGAAAAGGGAAGAAATGAAAGGAGGAAGGAAGGAAGTAAGGAGAGAAGGAAGGAAAGGAGGAAGGAAGGAAGGAAGGAAGGCAAGAAAGGAAGGAGTAAGAAGGGAGGGAGGGAAAGGAAAGAAGTAAGGAGAGAAGGAAGGGAGGAAGGAAGGAAGGAAGGAAAGGAGTAAGGAGGGAGGGAGGGAAAAGGGAAGAAATGAAAGGAGGAAGGAAGGAAGTAAGGAGAGAAGGAAGGAAAGGAGGAAGGAAGGAAGGAAGGAAGGCAAGAAAGGAAGGAGTAAGAAGGGAGGGAGGGAAAGGAAAGAAGTAAGGAGAGAAGGAAGGAAAGGAGGAAGGAAGGAAGGCAAGAAAGGAAGGAGTAAGAAGGGAGGGAGGGAAAGGAAATAAG
>NW_026518594.1:0-7500 GCF_027409825.1 Scomber japonicus | reverse complement strand
TTTCTCCCTCCCTCCTTCCTTCCTTCTTTCCTTCTCTCCTTCCTTCCTTCCTCTTTTCCACCATACCTCCTCCGTCCTTACTCTTACTCCTTTCCTTCCTTTCTTCCTTCCTTCCTTCCTTCCTTCCATTCTTCCTCCCTTCCTTCTTTCCTCTGTCCTTCTTTCCTCCCTTCCTCTTTTCCTTTCTCCCTCCTTCCTTTCTTCTTTCTTCCGTCCTTCCTTCCTTCCTTCCCTTCCTCCTTCTTTCCTTCCTCCCTCCCTTCCTCCTTTCCTTCATCCCTTCCTTCCTTCCTTCCCTTCCTCCTTCTTTCCTTCCTCCCTCCCTTCCTCCTTTCCTTCATCCCTTCCTTCTCTCCTTCCTTCCTTCCTGTTTTCCACCATCCCTCCGTCCTTACTCTTACTCCTTTCCTTCCTTTCTTCCTTCCTTCCTCCCTCCTTCCGTCCTTCCTTTCCTCCCTCCCTCCTTCTCTCTTTCTTTCCTCCCCCCTACCTTCCTCCCTTCCTTCTTTCCCCTGTCCTTCTTTCCTCCCTTCCTCTTTTCCTTTCTCCCTCCCTCCTTCCTTCCTTCTTTCCTCTGTCTTTCCATCCTTCCTTCCTCCCTTCTTTCTTTCCTTTCCTCCCTCCCTTCCTTCCTTCCTCCCTCCTTTCCGTCCTTCTTCCTCCCTTCCTTCTTTCCTTCCTCCATCCCCCTTTTTTCCTTCCTTCTGTCCTTCTTTCCTTCCCTCCTACCTTCCTTCCTTCCCTCTTTCCTCCGTCCTTCCTTCCTTCCTTCTCTTCCTCCCTTCCTTATTTCCTTCCTTCCTTCCTCCCTCCCCCTTCCTTACTTACTTCCTTCCTTCCATCTTCCCTTCCTTCCTTCCTCCCTTCCTTCCTTGACTCAAGGACAACAGGAGGGTTAAACCCTTTTTTGGTTTTAACAAAGTTAAAGCCAGCGCTGTGATTATTATGAGATGAGATGTTGAAGGCGATGTTTCAATAAAAGGCAAAAAGTGCAGTGGGAACAATTTAGTGAATAAATAATGATGGATATGAGGTATGTGAAAAATAACTGCAGACAAAAAAAAAGAAAACAGCTGAAGAGATGACTTTAATGTCCCTCATGAAAACGTAAATGACATGTTTGCATCATGTTTTATACATTGCCAGTTTGAGATGACGCTCTTTTAATCGCGTCATCATTGTGTCAGTTTCTGCTGCGATGGTTTATTGGCACCAACTGGAGAATTAGCACCAACAGATGCTTTATCACGCCAGCCCAACTCACTAACATCCAACGACCAAACTCAGCAGTGGATGAAAACGTGCTATGAAATGCAAAATAAAAAAAGTTAAACAGTTGAACAGAGGAAAAGATAAAAAGGAGAACATTGTATGGATGAAAATGGCATCTAATAACCAGCAGACTGACAATGAACAGACGCTGGAGAAGATAAGCATTACAGACATTTACCTGAAGCGGCTGGATCCTTTTCTTGAATGGTGAGATTTTAAATCAATATTTTATAATAATAATTAGGAATATTATGTGTAATGTGCTGTAAAAAGCTAAAGTGCTAATGCTAATACTACAATATTGTAAATGGACTGTACTTATATAGCGTTTTTCTCTAGTCATTTTGACCACTTAAAACACTTTCACTCACAATTATACACTGTTGGTGCAGCCATCAGGAGCAATTCAGGGTAAAGTATCTTGCCCAAAGACTCATTGACATGTATACTGTCCAGGTGGGGAGCTCCGATCCTCTGAAATGAGGCCAACGCGGAAGTAACTTAGAGCTGCATTCTATCAAAAGGTCACCAGGGGGCGACCGTCTCTATACAAGTCAATGGAGAATTCACCAACTTCTCACTTGATTTCTAACCTCAGTAAACGTTTTCAAAATGTGTTTATGGTCTCAATCGCTAGTTTAAAGCCTTCTTCAATGCAGTATGATGTTCATTTGGGACATTTTGGCCTCCCTGGTTTTATATGTGACGATAAAGCAGGGTATGCATTAGGGCGTGGCTACGTCCTGATTGACAGGTTGATTGCCCAATGTCCTCGAGATCCAGCCCTCGCAACCATAGCAACCTCCCCGCTCCGCCCATGGCCCCGCCTCATGCCCATATAAGTAGAATCCGTGTTTTTATTTTTCCCAGCACGCACCTGACATTTTCAAGATGGCGCTGCCCAGATTCGAAACTATTGGCTTCCGAGCAGCAGTCAACAAACCAATGGGTAACGTCACGGATGTTACGTCCATTTCTTCTATACAGTCTATGATACTGTCCTCTACTGTACATGCTGACTGGAGGAGCTGGGAATCAAACCTCCGATATTAGGATTGGTGGATGACTGCTCTACCTCCTGAACCACAGCCCCCCCTAGTGCCGGTCCACACCTCCCATGTGCAGGATATTTCTCTAGATTGGGTGTTTTTTTTATAAATTGTAGAGTTGTGATAATCAATCAGGTTGTTTTCATTATAAGCATGTCAGAAGATGCCTCAACATCTGTATGAACCTCCACCAAACAAGCAGAAGTACATCACTGGTGACAGCAGGGAGGGACGCAGGTGTGGGTGCTTCACCCCTACACTCTACACCCCCCCCCCCCCCCACCATGTTTGTTAGGTATGACAGGCTCACTTTTACCCACAGCCACAGAGAGACTGTTTCACTGACTGGGGAAGAAGAGAAAAGCCTTTTTTTTTTACCATAATGCATGTAAGGAAAAAAACTGCAAAACGTTGGACTATGGGGAAAAGTAAATAGTTTTGTTTTGTGTGCAGGTTTTTCAGTATTTATATAAAAGAAACTGCTTTTATGGACGTATTTACTCCAAAAACACATGGGTGTCCGCCTAGACATAATCTTACAAACAACAGTGTAGACAAAGCTCATTTCTAGGTCCATTATGGACAGCTTTGACACAAAAGTGGTTCAGAAATGTGGCTTCAAAGTGTTTTCCACTCAGAAAGTACTACTGCAGGCCTTATATTCACCTTTTAAGGCAAAAAAAGGCAAAGCAAAACAGAAAGCAACTTATTTTCTCCCATGTTTGATGTTCTGATTTAGGTTTTCTCATTTATGGAACAGATCTTGGAGGTTGTGGTTTAACTTCAGATTTACTGCAGCTTTGAGTCTATCACCTGTTTAACATGCCGACATCTACTTTCAACGTTCAGACACTCGCCTCCGTCTCCACACACCTGAGACTCTGGACAAATCATATTAATCAACTTAATAAGCCAGCCACCTTTGGGAAGGAATTATTCCATTTCAACAAAACCTGATTACACTGTTCTGTTGAAAACACTTTAACTACACGCAGACTGATAAACTGAGTGAGCGATATCACCCAATTAAAATGTTTTCATATCAAGACTTACTTCATTTATTTTCTTAAGTTCCTGACCTCTCGAGTGCACCCGAGGATAAAAGTGTGAATTCAGTTGTTTTCCAGTTTGATGGGAGAAAGCGATGTCTGTGTTATCATATAAATATATATTTTCATTGAGCTTTTGTTAGTGTCACTGGCATTGTCACCTCTGCAGAAGGCTGCTGATGGTTCGTACAGATCCCATGAATATTCCCGCCATTATTAAATGCTCTGAGGGGAGAAATTAGCATTTAGCCTCCCACATCAACCAGGTTATCTGAAATCATAATTAGAGGGAAACCACAAGACAAAACACAGGCAGCCAGCTGACTTCTGCCTGACTCTCCAACAGCTGAAAAGCTTCGACTTTTCAGATGCGCGTCGCTCATTTCCATAAATCAAATTGAGGGAGCACTTGTGGTAAATTCAGCCAAATGGAGCTCTCAGATGTAGCTGTTGATTGTGCTATGCTAACAGCTGTGTCATGGCGTAATGGGGCCCTGGAAGGCACAAGTGGGGCTAAATGCAGGTGTACTCAACTCTCCCGCTGAGGCAACGCACAACAGGGGGGCTCACATCTGCATAATTAATTCACTTGAATGTGATATGCATGTCTGAGCCAATTGAATCTAATTTTTTGAGGTTTATGAAAGAAGACTGCAAATAAACTGCAGCCTGCAGAGCAAAATCACTCTATGCATTTGGATTAATGCACAAGCTGTTATAGTAGTAAGCTCTGACTGAGTAATATGCACTGTGGGTAATAAAGTTTTTGTTTGCACATCTCTTGGTACTTTACATCCTGCATTTACCTTGTTTAAAGAGAGCTGAACAGACTCATCAGCCTGTCTCTCTCTGTGTGTGAGTCTCTAAGCTTCTGTTCTGTTTCCGTGCCAACAAACGCTGAAAGCTGCAGCTGCTAGGATACTGGCGTCACCGTGGTGAGATATGGCCTCGTTTGGACGCTCAGGATCACCACGCCAACAGGAAGCAAAGCCGCTTGCCGAGCCATCCTTCCCTCGTCATCTGAGACACGAAGTCTTGCTGCGACAGGTTTTTCTTGTAATTTTCTTTATTGAATGCTCAAAGTTACATGAAACAAAAAAGTATCCCAGGGCACCAGAATATTATCTCAGTGGAGTGCAAAGAATATTTCTGCCTAAAACCAACTTCCTGACCCAACAGTGGGGTGAGGACTTTGTCTTGATGCCTGTAACATGCAGCCTCAGAGTCAGTGGTTCAGCCTTAGAACATGTTGTGTGGCCTTCAAGTACATTTTTACATTCTTTTTTGAAAAGATTTGTTTTGGGGAATTATTTTACCTTTATTTGAAAGTATTAATGCATGAATACTATTTTAAAATTGTATTTATTTTGGACATTTTTTGCCTTTATTTAGAAAGTATTATGGCGGGCGTGCAGGTGGTCGAGTGGTTAGAGCGCATACCATATACGCAGCCGACCCCGGTTCGAATCCCAATCGGAGGTCCTTTGCTACATGTCACACCCCCCTCTCTCTCCCATGTTTCCTGTCTATCTACTGATAAATAAAGGCGTCTATGCCAACAAAATCTTAAAGAAAAAAAAAAAAGAAAGTATTATGGCATAAGACCAATGGGGAAGAGAGAGAGAGAAATTACCTGCAGCAAAGGTCCCTTACTGGAATCGAACCAGGGATGCTGCCATTATGTGTCATGCATGGGAACCAGTCAAATCAAATCAAATCAAATCAAACTTTATTGTCACTGAGTTACACATTACAGCTGTATTGCGCACAGAGTGAGACATCGTTTCTCTCTTGGGGTCCTGTGCAACATTTATGACATAGCAATCACACGTTCTCACAATCAACCCACCCCTCTCATACACACACATTCACATATCCCTAAGACACATTAGGAAGTGCTGTATAATAAATAAGTGTAATAAATAAATGGCAATAATAAATAATGGGTGAGAGTAATATATAAAATAAATTAAATAAAATCAGCTACCAAGGTGCTCTGTGTAGTTTCAACATCCTTGATAGGGTTCCTAAAGACGGTTCAATTAACCATCTTGGTTTTTTTATATTTAAGTTTGAAACATCTGCTGTGTCTCACATCACACACCTCTGTACTTAGACTTAATATTTTAAGTGCATCAGTGCGGTCACTCTGATGAATATGGAAACATGCAGTACCTCAACAGTCGTTGTCTTGGCTACGTAGCAGAAGGGGAGGGATTACTTTTCAAACAGGAAGTGGTGACCGAGGACTTTGTTACTATGGTGAACATTGCTGCATTATACAAATGTGAATTATAGGGTGTATCAGGGTAATGTGTGTTGCTAGCACCAAATCATCTGGGATATTTTGTGCTGAAATCTGGACTGCTAGTTTTTGGTCCTTGGCCACCATTTCCTGTTAGAAAATGTCCCCTCCCCTTTCCGCTACGGTGGACATCGTTGCATTAATCAAATATAAGTTATATATGTGTTTTCTACACTAAGCACCATTATAATGTATCAGATATAAGCTGATATAATCAGTAGGTTTATTGGGTTAACTTAGCAGCCTGTAATGATTTGGTATCACGAATGCTAATGCTAACGCTAACACTAGCTTGCTAACTAGCTAATCGTCATTTCTGGTACAGTAAGTGTGCAACGGCCGTGTTTAATTTGAGACACTAACCTGTTGAAATGTGTGTACTGCATAAGTAAGTATACAGTATACTACATTGAAGTGTGTGATTTGAGATCCAGCAAATAAAATGTCTGTCAGTCAGCTCATGCGTTAATTAATGAACTAGCTAGCCGCAGCTAATAAATGTCACAGTTGTCATTCAGCTAGAAATAAGAAGCAGCTTTTGTCTGTATCAATATGACATTAAGGACTCACTGTGAGCCACATTATTGTATAAACTGTGTAAGTAGAAAGCTTCACGGTCAAATCCATTTAGCTGCTTTGGTTTCAGACACCTTTAGTTATTAGTTACATCTGTTCTTTCCCTACTCTTACTGAATAATACAAGAATAAATTAACTTTTAGTATATCTAAAGACTCAGAGTTCAGCCTGAGTTTATAAATCAGGGATATCAAAGTGCTTTTCAGCCATATTTATCACTTGTTGTCTCTGCTGCTTTCACTCTGTGCATTAAATCTTCTTTATGTGTGAAATAATGTGAGAATTATTTCAGAGGAGATAATGGGAACATATTTTCATCCTCAAGGACAGTCCGCCTCGTTCTGTTTGCGTTACTGCTGATGCTGGCCTTTTTTTTCTCTCTCTCTCTGTTGCCTCGTCTCCCTGAAGTCCGTATTTATGACAACCTTCGCCTGCACGTGTCAGTCCGGAGACACCTCGAAAGCAACATGAGCTGATGACTGCTCCGGCATCATGAAGGATGAATAAAACCCAATCATCTGGGGGCTGAAATTTATCCCCATATCAATGTCATGTGGTCATGCATATTACAACAGTTTGCCCCATTACTGCCAGGTTTTTCTGAATCCCTAATGAAATCTCAGAGCCGTCTATAAACCTTCCATGGCTCATTTGACTGTTTGATTGCTCTTCTCTCACGGCAATCTTGACTAGTTTGAAATGCAATTATGCTAATCAGTGCACCGTGCAGGGTCAGTCGTGCACTTTGGGGGCCTTCACTCCGCTTGTGAATAGTGGAGCCCCGGAGCCCTGTGGATGAAGGCATTTCATCCAGCTCTGTAATAGATATTAAACAGTGCTTTGGCTGCCGCGTGTAAGGAGAGCGCTGGAAATTAACCTCTGCTGGTCAGAGGTTGCCTGCTGAGGGAGAAACTGCCGCAGCTTGATGTTTGTCCCACTCTGAAACAACCATGGAAGGAAGGAAGGAAGGAAGGAAGGGAGGAAGAAGGAAGGAAAGGAGGGAGGAAGGAAGGGAGAAGAAGGAAGGAAAGGAGGGAGGAAGGAAGGGAGGAAGAAGGAAGGGAGGAAAGGAGGGAGGAAGGAAGGCGGGAAGGAAAGGAGGGAGGAAGGAAAGAAGGAAAGGAGGGAGGAAGGAAGGCGGGAAGGAAGGAAAGGAGGGAGGAAAGAAGGAAGGAAGGACAGAAGGAAGGAAGAAAGGGAGGAAAGAAGGAAGGAAGGAAGGGAGGAAGAAGGAAGGAAAGGAGGGAG
>NW_026518593.1:15000-27979 GCF_027409825.1 Scomber japonicus | reverse complement strand
CCCTAACCCTCCTCCTCTCTTTCTTCTCCTCCTCCTTCTCCTCCTCTCTCTCCAACAGTTCCCTTATTTAGAAGAAGAGTCATTTTTATTTTTTATTTTTATTTTGTGAGAGTGAATCGCAGTGAGTCTCTAATGTGTGTGTCTCTTCCTCTTCCTCTCTAACAGGAAGTATAAAAGGAGCGACCATCGTGGACGCTCTGGATACTCTCTACATGATGGAGATGTTTGAGGAGTTTGACGCTGCGACCGACTGGGTGGAGAAGAACCTCGACTTCAATGTGGTGAGGAACCGTGTGTGTGTGTGTGTGTGTGTGTGTGTGTGTGTGTGTGTGTGTATGTGTGTGTCTATGTGTGTGTGATTCAGTCAATAAACCCTCATTCAGTCCTCATCTTCCTCCTCCTCCTCCTCTTCCTCCTCTTCCTCCTTTCCTCCTTTTCTTCCTCCTCCTCTTCTTCCTCCTCCTCCATCTCCTCCTATTCCACTTCCTCGTCTTCCTCCTCCTCTTCCTCCTCTTCCTCTTCCTCTTCCTCATCCTCTTTTACTTTGTTGTAATCACACAGAAACATGTGAGCTCTTTATCTTATCGGACTCTCAGAGATGACGTTCAGTTTTCCCAGCAGCACCTGAACGCCACATATCATCATTGTCTATAGTTGACAGAAAAACAGTCAAGTTTCTATCCTGCGTTTAATTAAAAGAGAGGAAGAGAGGAAGATGGATGGAGGACAGGTTGTTTACTGTTAATATGAAGTGATGCAAGTCTTACAGGAAGGAGGTGAAGAAAGACTGAAGAGAGTTTAGTTTGATGTCAGTCTGATCTCTGCTTTGATTTAAAGTCATGCAGAACAACCGAGGCTGAGCTCATTATAACACACACACACACACACACACACACACACACACACACACACACACACACACACACACACACACAGCAAGGATGCATGACTCCCAAACTGACCCAAAACTTTTATCACCAGCTCTAAAAAATATAGAGAAAAAAAAAGTGTATAATTATAAAATCCCACGTTAGAGACGGGACCTGAAGGCCACGTGAGCAGCAATGTCTAAATCTTTCTGTGCTGAGATGTGCAGCTCCTTCTCCTTCCTCCTCCTCGCCTTCTCCTACTCCTTCTCATCCTTGCTCCTCCTCCTCCTCCTTCTCATCCTTGCTCCTCCTCCTCCTACTCCTTCTTTCCTCCTCCATCTCTCCTCCTCCTTCATCTTCTTCTCCTCCTCCTTCTCATACTCCTCCTTCTTTTTCATCTACTCATTCTCATCCTCCTCCTTCTCCTCCTCCATCTTCTCCTTCTTATCCTTCTCTTTCTCCTCCTTCACCCTTCTTCTCCTCCTCCTTTTCCTTCATCCTCTCCTTCTTCTCCTCCTTCATCATCTCCTTGTCCTCTTCTACTCCTCCATCTCCTCCTCGTCCTCCTTCTCCTCCATCTTCTCCTGCTCCTTCATTATCTTTTCCTCCTCTTCCATCTTCTCCTCTTCCTCTTCCTGCTCCTTGTTCTCCTCCTTCTCCTTCTCTTTCATTTTCTCCTCCTTCATGTTCTCCTCATCTCTTCTTCATCCTCCTTCTCCTCATCTCTTTCTTGTCCTTCATCCTTTCATTCTTCTCCTCCATCACCTCCTTGTCCTCTTCTACTCCTCCATCTCCTCCTCCTCCATTTTCTCCTCCTCCTCCTCCTTAATCCTCTCCTCCTTTTTTCCCTCCTCTCTTCATCTCCTCCTCCTCCTCTATCTCTCCTCCTCCTCCATCACCTCCTCCTCCTTATCCCTCATCTTCTCCTCCTCCTCCTCCTCCTCATTATCCCTCATCTTCTCCTCCTCCTCCTTCTCCTCCTCCTTCTCCTCCTCCTTCTTCTCCTCCTTCTCCTCCTCCTCCTCCTCCTCCTCTTTCATCCTCCTACACATTAATGGATGTGAACTCCTTCTGCAGCTTCTAGTATTCATGTATAAATTAATTTTCACAATAAGAGTTTTTTCATTGGGTTTATTTCCTGTGTGAGTTAAGAAAATAAGAGCGTGATGTCTAAAGATGTCAAATATGAAATATAAGAAAATCTAATTAGTATTTTTAAACATCCAGAGACTTAAAAGCATCTTCTCTGCTGGTTATGAACACATGACTGCTCTAATGAAGCTTTAATATGATAGACATAATTGTGTTGTTTCATATTTTATGTGTTGAAATGTAAATTTAATGACAGGATATAAAAGTAGATGAAGATTAAAGTGTGAGAAACAATGAAAGCAGAATGTTAATAAGCTGTTAATGTTTCAGAGAGCAGCTGATTAAAGCTCCTCACTGAGCTCCGACTCACACAATACTAATACTGATAGTTAATGAGATGTTGAGTCTCAGATTTACACGTTGAACTTGAACGCATCACTGTAGGATAAAAACCAAAACAGCTGTTCTCCTCCTTCTTCATCCTCTCCTCTTCCTCCATCTCCTCCTCCTCCTTTCTCACTTTCTTCTACTCCTACTTTTCCTCCTCCATCTTCTCCTTCCTCCTCCTCTTCCTCCTCTTCGTCCTCCTCCTCCTTCATCCTTTCCTTCTTCCTCTCTCTTCCTTCTTCTTCTCCTTCTCCTCCTCATCCTCTTCCTCCTCCTTCTTCTCCTTCTTCTTCTCCTCCTCCATCTCCTCCTCCCCCTCCTCCTCCTCCTCCTTCATCTTCTCCTTCTTCTTCTTCTCCACCTCCTCTTTCTTCTCCTCCTCCTTCATCCTCTCCTCTTCCTCCATCTCCGCCTCCTCCTTTCTCACTTTCTTCTACTCCTACTTCTCCTCCTCCATCTTCTCCTTCATCCTCCTCCTCCTCCTTCTTCTCCTTTCTGTCCTCCTTCTTCCTCTCTCTTCCTTCTTCTTCTCCTCCTCATCCTCTTCCTCCTCCTTCATCCTTTCCTTCTTCTCCCCTCTCTCTCTCTCTCTCTCTCTCTCTCTCTCTCTGCCTCTCTCCCTCTCCCCCCCCCCCCCCCCCTCCCTCTCTCTCTCTTTTCTTTGATGTTAGTCTTTGTTGGAGCCTCATTATATCTTGTGTGTTAAACTCAGCTCATTAAATCTGTGTCTGTGTCTCATGTGAAGCATCGTCTCTCCTCTCTCTGTTAATATCAGCGTGTTTACAAGAGTTCACCTCAGGTACCAAGAACAGAATAAATATAATAAATATATAAAGATAAAACATCTGTGTTTCACTCCGGGAGCTTTTTATTGCTTCACCTGAATGTGACACAGACATCAGCTGAGCAGGTGTGTGACAGGAAGTGATTTATAATGGGAATATTTTAGTTTGAGTGGTTTGTTGAAATATATCTAAAAATGGATTTACACTAAATTAATTTATCATATGTGACAAAAAGAAAGACTAATGTAATATAATGTCCATCTTCCATTTACTGTGATATACTGCAAAATACTGCAATAAATAGTTAATCGAGATTAATCTCAGAGTTTCCATAGTTAATCGCGATTAATGGCGTTTTGAATCACATGTTTAAAATCCTGTTATTTTCCATTTGAAGGCAGTTTTAAGCCCATAATGTAAAGCATTTCTTACCAGAGTGTCTTAACTGGGAATCAATCACGGCTCTGCTGCGACTCCCACACTCCAAAATGGTCCTTTGGTGGAGCTGAGGCTGGCTTGGCTGCACCTGGGTGTTTAGCGTGGAGGTGCTAACTCAAACTCCACGTACTCCGGTGGTAGTTAAACTCCGTTTGACACAGGTTGCATTTTACTTTTGACTTGTCAACTGAAGCGTCTGGAAGTGTTTTAAAGTTAAACAAGCCGTTCAAAAGTCCAGTAGCTCTCTTACTTTCCATCAGCGCGGTAGGTTTACTGCAGGAGGCCACTTCAAAGCATAGCGCTACAGCTAGAGGAGCCGTCTACCGGAGGGAAGGAAAGGAGGGAGGGAGGAAGGAAGGAAGGAAGGAAGGAAGGAAGGGAAGAGAAGAAAGACCGGAAGGAAGAAAGGAAGGAAGGAAAAGAAGGAAAAGAAGACAAGGAGAAAGGGAGAAAGGAAGGTAGGAAGGACAGACGGAAGGAAGGAAAAGAGGGATAAGAAAGAAGAGAAGACCAGAGGGAAGGAAGGAAGTAAGAAGACAAGGATGAAGGGAGAAAGGAAGGAAGGAAGGAAGGAAGGAAGGTAGGACGGAAGGAAGGTAAAGAGGAAGAAGGAAAGGCTTGACACGTTAAAATGAGATTAATTGATTAATTAATTTAATCTAATCGCGATTAACACTTTAACGCTGACAGCCCTAGTTTATAGTTATGGTTCTCAGTATGGACGGCCTTTAACTCATAACCTCGTATATGTCAGGACTGTGTGTGAAACGCTAAATGTTACAACAAATAAAATAAAAATAAGAATAAAAACATTTTAAACCATTTTAATCTAAAGTTCAGACTGAGCAGAGTTTACTTTTAAACATTTGAACACTGACGCAGCAGCAGCTCGTAGCATCGCAGCTAAAATCATTTAAAACTCATTACAGAAGCTAAACTGGGTGTAATGTGTTCAGCAGGTCGTCCACACACACACACACACACACACACACACACACACACACACACACACACACACACTAACGAGGTTTTATTCCGAGCATTATCTGCAGCTCCTAATTATCTGTGACAGGAAGGAGAGTCTCTGCTCGCTCCGTTTCCTGTTAATGATTTTAATGCAGCAGGAAGGACGAGATCAACATCTGCTGAGTCAGAGGGTCAAAGTCCAGCTGTTCTCAGGCCGGCACACACACACACACACACACACACACACACACACACACACACACACACACACACACACGAGCAACAGTGGTAATAAAAAATGACAATGCACATTTTCCTCTCTGTTTGATTTTGATTGTTTGTTGTTCAGTGTGACGGCAGATTTATGAGAGCTGTCAATCAAACACTGAGAGGTCATGTGACTGCTCAGAGAAAAGAGAGGGATGACAATGGAGGAAGCAAGGAAATACGGGAGGTAGGAAGGAAAGACAGAAGGAAGAACTACTAACTAGCTCTTGTCAACGAGCTGCTACTAACGAGCTGCTACCTACTAGCTGCTACTAACGAGCTGCTATCTACTAGCTGCTACTAACGAGCTGCTACCTACTAGCTGCTACTAACGAGCTGCTACCTACTAGCTGCTACCTACTAGCTGCTACTAACGAGCTGCTACCTACTAGCTGCTACTAACGAGCTGCTACTAACGAGCTGCTACCTACTAACTGCTACCTACTAGCTGCTACTAACGAGCCGCTACTTACTAGCTGCTACCTACTAGCTGCTACTAACGAGCTGCTACCTACTAGCTGCTACTAACGAGCTGCTCCCTACTAGCTGCTACCTACTAGCTGCTGCTAACGAGCTGCTACCCACTAGCTGCTACCTACTAGCTGCTACCTACTAGCTGCTACTAACGAGCTGCTACTAACGAGCTGCTACCTACGAGCTGCTACCTACTAGCTGCTACTAACGAGCTGCTACTAACGAGCTGCTACCTACTAGCTGCTACTTACTAGCCGCTACTTACGAGCCGCTACTAACGAGCCGCTATTTACAAGCCGCTACTTACTAGCCGCTACTAACGAGCCGCTACCAACGAGCCGCTACTAACGAGCTGCTACTAACGAGCCGCTACTTACTAGCTGCTCCTTACTAGCTGCTACCTACTAGCTGCTACTTACTTGCCGCTACCTACTAGCTGCTACTAACGAGCCTCCACTGGTCCTCAGGTGTGTCAGTCAGCTGATCTTTGCTGCTAATTTTACTCCCAGAGTTTTTCCAAAACACTGATGATCCAATCAGAGCGGCTCTGCTCACTGATGTCATTTTATTAATTAGCTTAGTTCAGATTTACAGGTTAAAGAGCAGCTTAGCAACGCTCTCATTAGACTAAAACTAATATTCCTAGAAGGAAAGACGGGATATATAAGAGCTTTGGACTAAACAACATTTACAGATCGAATTTTTGGCTTCTTGAAACATTCATTGACAATTCAGTAGCCTTGCTCACAAAGCATGGCAAAAAAATGGGTTT
This sequence comes from Scomber japonicus, assembly GCF_027409825.1. Lineage (NCBI taxonomy): Eukaryota > Metazoa > Chordata > Actinopteri > Scombriformes > Scombridae > Scomber > Scomber japonicus. Next base: position 21,929 of record NW_026518593.1, on the reverse strand, counting down.
AATTTTTTTGACTTAGTGCAACAGCCCGCATCTCTATCCAAAATGTCTCTTTTATTTTAGTTTTGAGTCATTTTTTAACTAGAAACGTGAAGATTCTCTGACTCCAGCTTCTAAAATGTGAATATTTTCTGGTTTCTTTGACACTTAACTCAATATTTCTTAATTGTGGAGTATTGATGAGGACTGAAAATGACATTTGTGGACAGTAATTGACATGTTCTGTGACTGTAGAAAGTGAGTAAGACAGTTTAATTCTGTATTAAATGTGTAACGTGTCTCTTTTCTTCTTCTCTTGTTGCAGAATGCAGAGATTTCTGTGTTTGAGGTGAACATTCGCTTTGTTGGAGGTCTGCTGTCAGCGTACTACCTGTCAGGGAAGGAGGTAAGAAGCTGAACCGACTCTGTGTGTGTGTGTGTGTGTGTGTGTGTGTGTGTGTGTTTTGCTCCTCTCTGCTCTGTGTTAGAGGTGTGAATATGGAGTGACACAAATGGACATGAGAGTGATGATGTGGTGATGAGTGAGCGCTACTCATCTCCATCCTCTCCTTCTCCTTCTTCTTCTCCTCCTGGTTTGACTTTTCTCTGTTAAAGGTTTGTTAGGTTTGGATTCAGACTCTTAAAGCTGCTTTATGGGTTAAACTCTCTGTGCATTACTGATAACAGACACTAGCAGATGTTGGTTGTCTCTAGTCTAGTGAAGGTCTGGCTGTGCACAAGTTAAAGATGCAACAGTAATATGAATCCATGTGTTAAAGCAGATATTTGACAGATGTAATAGTCGATAATTGTCGGTGACGTCATCAGCCGTGCTTTTCATGCTTTGTGGAGCGGTGAACTCCAGCAGCAACAAACACAATACACACCACAGCATTACACAACTTAACCCAACGGTGAGGTGAAGACAATAACTTGGTGCTCAACAATGCTGCGTCCTCTCAGTGTGTTGGACTGTGATGACTTTCCTGGAGCTAGCTGGAGGCTGCTGCACACTGCACACCTTTGTCTCATATATAGCAGTGGTGCTGTAGTAACTAGCCTTGTTACAGTGCATGCTTTACTTCTAGTTTATGAACTAACAGCTTCTACCTGCTGAGATCTCAGTCAGAAGTAGGAGAGGAGCAGCAGTAGGTTGGTCTCAGGTCTCCACTCAGGAGTCTAGCACCTAATTCTGTACGGTAGCCTAATGATGCAAAAGTTAAAATCAGTCACACCAAATAAACCACAGCTCTTCATACTGTTGTATTTCTTCTGCATGTTAGTTTAATAAGAGAACGTATAAAAACTGCTTGATGCATTTCTGAGTTAAAGAGTGAAGGTGTGTGTGTGTGTGTGTGTGTGTGTGTGTGTGTGTGTGTGTGTGTGTGTGTGTGGGGATGTGAAGGGAGTGTGTTGTAGTGAGCGTTGATTTTATTCAGAAGAAAATACGACAATAGAGTTTCCTCAGAGCTTCTTTCACTTCGCTCACAGTGTTCGTCCTGCTGTGTGTGTGTGTGTGTGTGTGTGTGTGTGTGTGTGTGTGTGTGTGTGTGTGTGTGTGTGTGTGTGTGTGTGTGTGTGTGTGTGTGTGTGTGTGTGTGTGTGTGTGTGTGTGTGTGTGTGTGTGTGTGTGTGTGTTTGTGTGTGTGTGTGCGTGTGTGTGTGTGTGTGTTTGTGTGTGTTTGTGTGTGTGTGTGTGTGTGTGTGTGTCTGCTCTGTGACAATAGGCTGTAAAAATGACATCAGTGAGGTTGTATACTCACATCCTGTTCTCTCTCTGCTCGACCACTGCAGGGAGCTTTTATACGTGCTAAACTCGGCTTTCCTCGACATCTTCCTCCTCTTCCTCTTCTTCTTCTTTCTCTCTTTTTAATTACACACTTCAGTCTCTCAATGAACGATAAGTCTGCACCAAAGAACGGATAACTCTGCAAATCACCTGCTGAAGGAAAAGCTTTTAAAACCTTTTATATTAAAACCTGAGAGATGACGTCACTGTGATCCTCAGTGCTGCTGTAATCTGTCCTGTAACACACACACACATACACACACACACACACACACACACACGCACACACACACAGACACACACACAAAAATGAAGATTACTGAAGTAAAAAATGTAGTTTAGTTTCATATTTATATCAAAGTAGAGCGGAGAGAGGATGGAAGGAAGGAAGGGAGGGAGGGAGGAAGGGAGGGATGGAGGGAGGGAGGGAAGAAGGGAGGGATGGAGGGAAGGAGGGAGGAAGGAGGGAGAGAGGTAGGAAAGGAGAGAGGTAGGAAGGAAGGAAGGAAGGAAGGAAAGGAGGAAGGGAGGGAGGGAGAGAGGGAGGGAGGTACTAAGGAAGGAAGGAAGGAAGGTAGGAAAGACACACATAGACATACACACACACATAGACATATAGAGAGACACACACTCATATAGAGACATACACACATAGAGACACACACATATAGAGACACACACACACACTCACACACATATAGAGAGACACACACACGCACACACACATATAGAGACACACACATATAGGGACACACACACATAGACATATAGAGACACACACACACACACACACTCACACACATATAGAGACACACACACACACACATAGAGACACACACACACACACACACACACACACACACACACACTCACACACACATATAGAGACACACACACACACTCACACACACACTCACACACACATAGAGACACACACACACACATATAGAAATGATAAGCTATTTGACAGTTATTATAAATTAATTCATGTTTAAAGTCACATTTTAAAGGAATAATGACAAAGCTTTGGTTTATCGTACGTGGAGGAAGTGAAGACATAAAGAGGAAGTGGTCGGTGATCTATAATGGCTGATGAGAGGAGTGAGTCACTGCAGTAAATGAGGAAGTGAAGGAAGAAAAAGAGGAAGTTGAGTGTTGAGGAAGTCATTTTTTATAACAGAGAAAAACAAATAAAGCTTGTTTTACTGTCAGATTGTGCTTCGTTCAGTCCGATCGCACGTCAACAGCAAGGGAAATGTATTTATATAACGGTTTTCACAGATATACGTCACAAAGACCTTTACATAGGAAAGATAAAACCCACACAATACACACACATGAGTTAGTTTATTGTATGGAAAATAAGAAGAAGAAATAAGTGCAGTCCTTAATGCAGTCCTGTAACTGAGGCTAAACCTGCAACTCAAGTCACGTCATAAATGAATTATTTTTAGTGAGGAAAAAAAAAACACAAAATGCAAATAACCTAACCCTAACCCTGTCTTTTTACGGTAGCCGAAGTATAAATACAGCCGACTTGGTCCTTTTTAGACGGGAGGGGGAGGAAGTTCAGGGGGCTCGCATCCTTCAGCCATCATACAGCCTGCAGAGCTACCTGCTTGTATCAGCAACCGGAGTACGGGAGGGGTTGTACTTCACGCTGCAGCTGCACACGACCTGAGGGACCTCCACTTTGAGGAAGGAAGAGAAGATGGAAGGAAGGAAGGAAGGGAGGAAGGAAGAGAAGATGGAAGGAAGGAAGGAAGGAAGGAAGGAAAGCAGTAAGGAGGGAGGAAGGAAGGAAGGAAAGGAGGAATGAAGGAAGGGAGGAAGGAATTTTTTTCGTCTGTCTTTTTACGGTAGCCGAAGTATAAATACAGCCGGCTTGGCGCTTTTAAACGGGGGGGAAAAGTTCGGGGGTCTCGCCTCCTTCAGCCGTCATACAGCCTGCAGAGTTGTAACAGCAACCGGAGTACGGGAGGGGTTGGACTTCACGCTGCAGCTGCACGCGACCTGAGGGACCTCCACTCTCTCTCTGACCAGACGTCACATTAAAAAACCCGCTCATACCTACAGACTGTATCATACCACAGACTGCATCATACCACAGACTGTATCATACCACAGACTGTGTCATACCACAGACTGCATCATACCACAGACTGTATCATACCCACAGACTGTATCATACCCACAGACTGTATCATACCCACAGACTGTATCATACCACAGACTGTATCACACCCACAGACTGTATCATACCCACAGACTGTATCATACCCACAGACTGTATCATACCACAGACTGTATCATACCACAGACTGTATCATACCACAGACTGTATCATACCCACAGACTGTATCATACCACAGACTGTATCATACCACAGACTGTATCACACCACAGACTGTATCATACCCACAGACTGTATCATACCCACAGACTGTATCATACCACAGACTGTATCATACCCACAGACTGTATCATACCCACAGACTGTATCATACCCACAGACTGTATCATACCACAGACTGTATCATACCACAGACTGTATCATACCACAGACTGTATCATACCACAGACTGTATCATACCACAGACTGTATCATACCCACAGACTGTATCATACCACAGACTGTATCACACCCACAGACTGTATCATACCCACAGACTGTATCATACCCACAGACTGTATCATACCCCCAGACTGTATCATACCACAGACTGTATCATACCCACAGACTGTATCATACCCACAGACTGTATCATACCACAGGAACGGTGTGATGGAACATTTTAGTGGTTTTGAAACTGTGACTTATTCATACCATGGTATGAGAGGGAGAGAGAGGAAGAGAATGAAGGAAGGAAGAGAATGAAGGAAGTAAGGAAGGAAAGACAGATAGAGATGCGCGCACACACACACATTTAGACATGGAGTACGGGAGGGGTTGTACTTCACGCTGCAGCTGCACACGACCTGAGGGACCTCCACTCTCTCTCTGACGAGACGTCACATAAAAAATAAAACCCGCTCATACCGCAGGAACGGTATGACGGAACATTTTAGTGGTTTTGAAACCGTGACTTATTCATACCGTGGTATACCTTGAAACCGGTAACCGGTAACCGGCCCATGCCTAGTTTATAGCTGGAGTGTTTTGGTGTGTATGTCTCAAATAAAGGGAAAATTGGGAAAAACAACAAAAAGCAGTGATTTCATAGCTGAGAAACAGACGTGTGAACAGTCTTAATGTGATAATGAGTGTGCTGTTTTTAATTAGAGCCTCATTTACAACATTTATCACATAAAATACATCAAATCCAGATGTTTCCTGTCACTGATCCATAAACACAGAAACACAGAAACACACACATCTGGAGACGGAGGGAAGAGTTACTGCGACGAAAGAGAGAGAGGAGGGAAGGAGGGAATGTGAAAGTTAGGAAGAAAGAGGAGAGATAATAAAACAGAGAGAGAGAGGGAGGGAGAGAGAGAGAGAGAGAGAGAGGATAAACAGATGCTGACTGAGAGGAGAAAATGAGTTTATAGTGAAGAAGAGGAGGAAGAAGGAAGATGAAGAGGAAGAATGAACGACAGCAGCACAGCGACAGAAAACTTCACATCGAGATTATTCTGTTTTTATATGAAAGATTAAAATAGATTTCTACTGTTTCATTCACCAGACTGGAGATATAAAGGGAGGAAACACAAGTGAGGGAGGGAGGGAAGAAGGAAGGAAGGAAGAGAAGACAGAAAGGAAGGAAGTGAGGAAGAAAGAGAACGAAGGACGGGAGGATGGATGAAGGGGAGGGAGGGAGGGAGGAAGGAAGGAAAGAAGGAAGAGAATGAAGGAAGTAAGGAAGGAAAGACAAATAGAGATGTGCACACACACACATAGACGGATGGATGGATGGACAGGAAGAGGGAGGAAGGGAAGAAGGAAGGAAAGACAGATGGCAAGGAAGGATGGAAGAAAGGAAGGAAAGCAGTAAGGAGGGAGGAAGGAAGGAAGGAAGGAAGGAAAGAAAGCAGTAAGGAGGGAGGAAGGAAGGAAGGAAAGAAAGAAAGAAAGCAGTAAGGAGGGAGGAAGGAAAGAAAGAAAGCAGTAAGGAGGGAGGGAGGGAGGAAGGAAGGAAGGATGGAAAGAAATCAGTAAGGAGGGAGGAAGGGAGGGAGCTGCAAGAAATATTAACACAGGTGGAAACTCAATTCTGCTTTTAATGTTTGATGTTTTTCTTTAGTTTAATTTCTTTTTCTCTGCTTTTAATTATTGTTTTTTTAATTGTCTTTTATTCTGAAAAGCGTCTTTGTCTTTTATTTTGAAAGGCATCTCTATAAATATCTTAAATACTCGATATATGGCCTCAGCTTTACTCACAATGTTAAGTTTAAGTACAGAAGAAATAATATATCTGTTCATTATTCCCTTCATACACACTTTACACTAACACACACACACACACACACATACACACATATAGAGAGATACACACACACGTCAGAGTTCAGCTCATTGACACAAAGCCGTCCGCTGTGTAATCTCAACTCTCTGACCTCCGACTGTACGGGACGCACACACGCTCACACGCTCACACACACATACACACACACACACACACACACACACACACACACACACACACAGAGAGAGGCATGCAGTGAGCCGGGTGGAGCCGATAGCTTCTATCTTCTGTCCTCAGGAAATCACATTCATTCACTCAGTGAGAAAATTGGCTTTGCTGCAGGAAGGAAGAAAACACACACACACTCACACACACACACACACACACACACACACACACACACACACACACACACACACACACACACACACAGACACACACACACACACACACACACACACACACAGAACCGCCCCCGTCTCTCTTGTCCCCTTTTGGCCAAATGCTGAGATCCTCCTGCTGTGGCTCAAAGTAAAGCTCCTTAAACACACACACACACACACACACACACACACACACACACACACACACACACACACACACACACACACACACACACACACACACACACACACGGCCAACTAAAGGTTATTTACCCGCCGTAGAGAATGAATTTTGTGGATATCTATCTTAATCTGTTTTTAGTCCGGTCTAATCTGTTCTGAGGAGGAGAGAGAGAGAGAGGGGGGGGGGGGGGT
>NW_026518593.1:0-10000 GCF_027409825.1 Scomber japonicus | reverse complement strand
CTCACTGGACCTTATCTGCTTCCCCTGCCAGCGAGATAACACCAAGAAGCTATTTGCCTTGTTAATATACACACACACACACACACACACACACACACACACACACACACACACACACACACACACACACACACACAGGAAGCAGAACAAGAGTCTCTTGGTGTTTATCTGGATCGTAGATTAACGCTCCACTCTGACACGCTTATTGTTCCACTTCCTGTCTGCGTCTGTATCTCCAGCTCGTTCCTCCTGTCACTCAACTTCCTCTTTTCTTTCTTTTCTTTTTTTCTTTCATGTCTTTTATTCTTTTATTCTTTTACATTTATCTCTGGTTTGCTTTGTGTGTGTTGAGTTTAATGACAGCAACATGAAGCAGGATAATCATTTAGTTAATCATGACGTTAAGATGACAGGAATTTTACATTTAGTTCAAGGAAGGAAGGAAGGAAGGAAGGAAGGGAGGAAGGAAGGAAAGAAAGACAGATGGAAGGAAGAGAAGGAAGGAAGGAAAGGAAAGAAAGATGGAAGGATGGAAGGAAAGACAGAAGGAAGGAAGGAAGGGACGAAGGAAGGATGGAAGGAAGGAAAAACAGATGGAAGGAAGAGAAGGAAAGACAGAAGGAAAGGAAGGAAGGAAAGACAGATGGAAGGGAGGATGGAAGGGAAGGAAAGGTGTTTAGCGTGGAGGTGCTAACTCAAACTCCACGTAATACTAGGGCTATAATCCAAATTATAGGGCTGTCAAACGATTAATTTTTTTAATCGAGATTAATCGCAGAATTTCCATAGTTAATCACGATTAATGGCGTTTTGAATGTCATGTTTAAAATCCTGTTATTTTCCATTTGAAGGCAGTTTTAAGCCCATAATGTAAAGCATTTCTTACCAGAGTGTCTTAACTGGGAATCAATCACGGCTCTGCTGCGACTCCCACACTCCAAAATGGTCCTTTGGTGGAGCTGAGGCTGGCTTGGCTGCACCTGGGTGTTTAGCGTGGAGGTGCTAACTCAAACTCCACGTACTCCGGTGGTAGTTAAACTCCGTTTGACACAGGTTGCATTTTACTTTTGACTTGTCAACTGAAGCGTCTGGAAGTGTTTTAAAGTTAAACAAGCCGTTCAAAAGTCCAGTAGCTCTCTTACTTTCCATCAGCGCGGTAGGTTTACTGCAGGAGGCCACTTCAAAGCATAGCGCTACAGCTAGAGGAGCCGTCTACGGGGGAGTAGAAGGGACAAAAAGGCTTGCTACATTAAAATGCCATTAAAAAAAATAACGCATTATGGATTGCATTAATCTAATCGTGATTAACACGTTAACACTGACAGACCTAATACTAACATATAATAATATGAATGTAATAAGTTAGTTCGCTGTTTATTTAAATGACTAAAGAGAATCAACCAGGATGCATCAGTGATGTTTGGAAACGTTGAACTTCTAAACTATCAGCTGCAGCAGAAATGAGGAGTTTCCAGTAAAGCTCTGCAGCTTCCTGAGCAGCCTTTTAAAACCCATGTAATGAACTAACTCACACTAACAGATGGAAGGAAGGAAGGAAGGAAGGAAGGAAGGGAGGGAGGAAGGAATAACAGCCTTTTAAAACCGATGTAATTAACTAACTCGCACTAACAGAAGGAAGGAAGGAAGGAAGGAAGGAAGGAAGGAAGGAAGGAAGGAAGGAAGGAAGGAGCGGCTCCACGCAGCTTGTTGCAGCAGACCAATATTTCAGCTTTGGCCGCGAGCCTTCTGCTCTGATTAAAAACCCACTGACCCAAACAGTTTCACTCCTCCACTCCTCCACTCCTCCTCTCCTCTCCTCCACTCCTCCACTCCTCCTCTCCTCCTCTCCTCCTCTCCTCCACTCCTCCTCTCCTCCTCTCCTCCACTCCTCCTCTCCTCCTCTCCTCCACTCCTCCTCCTCTCCACTCCTCCTCTCCTCCACTCCTCCTCTCCTCCACCGGCGTACTCTGTGAAAAACCAAACGTCTCTTTTTTTAATTCCAGCTGCAGCCAGCGTGCTGTAGATGTGTTATTAGGATGCATCGGGCCTTGTGCTCAGTGACATGAAAACACCGAGAGCTCCTGTGGGCCAAGCTGCCGGGCTGCAGCTCACACTCCTCCTCCTCCTCCTCCTCCTCCTCCTCCTCTTCCTCCTCCTCCTCCTCTTCCTCCTCCTCTTCCTCCTCCTCCTCCTCCTCCTCCTCCTCTTCCTCTTTACCCATCACACAGCAGCTCACACTCTGAGATCTACTGACTCAGGTCAGATAGTTGAGCCCAGAGTTCAAACTAAACATGATGAAGCAGCTTTTTTTGGGGGGGGCGGTTCCCTCCTCTCTGATTTTGATTGGCGGCTGTCAGGGTAGTCTGCTTGGCAACTGAGTAAAGAACGAATGTGATTGGTGGATCGCTGCACAGCACACGCAGAGTCTACCTGCAGTGTATATCAGTCAGCTACCCTTAAAATGAGATGAGTTCATTCGCCTCCTACATCGCAGGCTCTGCAAGGTGACCATCGTGCACACGTACATCACGATGACGATGACGCTCAACACGATTTATCGTACAGCCCTAGTCCAAACTCTCTAGATGCAGTAGTTGGTTTGTCCCTTCTGGGCTCCTGTAGGAACATGGAGGTGCAGCATGGGGCCATCTGTGGAAGAGGAGCCGCTCCCTCTTTAAATATAAAGGCTGAAGATTGCGCAATAATTTATAGTGCTTTTATTATGGCGAGTTTTTCCCATTGGTGTCCGGGTGTAAAGGTGTCCATCTTTCCTTCCTTCCTTCCTTCTTATCTTCCTTCCTTCCTTCCTTCCTTCCTTCCTTCCTTCCTTCCTTCCTTCCTACCTTCCTTCCTTCTGTCCTTACTTCTTTCTTACTCTCCTTCCTTCCTTCCTTCCTTCTGTCCTTACTTCTTTCCTTCCTACCTTCCTTCCTTCTGTCCTTACTTCTTTCCTTCCTACCTTCCTTCCTTCTGTCCTTACTTCTTCCTTCCTTCCTTCCTTCCTTCCATCTTTCCTTCCTACCTTCCTTCCTTCTGTCCTTACTTCTTTCCTTCCTACCTTCCTTCCTTCTGTCCTTACTTCTTTCTTACTCTCCTTCCTTCCTTCCTTCCTTCCTTCCTTCCTTCCTTCCATCTTTCCTTCCTACCTTCCTTCCTTCTGTCCTTACTTCTTTCCTTCCTACCTTCCTTCCTCCTGTCCTTACTTCTTTCCTTTCTACCTTCCTTCCTCCTGTCCTTACTTCTTTCCTTCCTACCTTCCTTCCTTCTGTCCTTACTTCTTTCTTACTCTCCTTCCTTCCTTCCTTCCATCTTTCCTTCCTACCTTCCTTCCTTCCTTCTGTCCTTACTTCTTTCCTTCCTACCTTCCTTCCTTCTGTCCTTACTTCTTTCTTACTCTCCTTCCTTCCTTCCTTCCATCTTTCCTTCCTACCTTCCTTCCTTCTGTCCTTACTTCTTTCCTTCCTACCTTCCTTCCTTCTGTCCTTACTTCTTTCTTACTCTCCTTCCTTCCTTCCTTCCATCTTTCCTTCCTACCTTCCTTCCTTCCTTCTGTCCTTACTTCTTTCCTTCCTACCTTCCTTCCTTCTGTCCTTACTTCTTTCTTACTCTCCTTCCTTCCTTCCTTCCATCTTTCCTTCCTACCTTCCTTCCTTCTGTCCTTACTTCTTTCCTTCCTACCTTCCTTCCTTCTGTCCTTACTTCTTTCTTACTCTCCTTCCTTCCTTCCTTCCATCTTTCCTTCCTACCTTCCTTCTTTCTGTCCTTACTTCTTTCCTTCCTACCTTCCTTCCTCCTGTCCTTACTTCTTTCCTTCCTACCTTCCTTCCTTCTGTCCTTACTTCTTTCTTACTTTCATTCCTTCCTTCTTTCCTTCCTTATTTCTTACCTTCCTTCCATCCTCCCTTCCTTCCTTCCTTCCTTCCTCCCTTCCTTCCTTCCTTCCTTCCTTCCATCCATCTTTCCTTCCTACCTTCCTTCCTTCTGTCCTTACTTCTTTCTTACTTTCCTTCCTTCCTTCTTTCCTTCCTTATTTCTTACCTTCCTTCCATCTTTCCTTCCATCCTTCCTTCCTTCCTCCCTTCCTTCCTTCCTTCCTTCCGTCCTTCCTTCCTTCCTTCCTTCCTCCTATCTTTCTTGTGTGTAATACTGTGATGTAATAGTTGTTGGGATGGTATCCATGGTGATGTTCTGTTGGTTGTCGAGGCATTTGTGGCACAGTTGCTGAGTCCAAGACATTCATCCATCAGCAGGTCAATAAAGTATAAAGTATAGTATCATGATGTCATTTTAAAGTAACGTTGAGCTGGATGCTACGGACTGCTCCTTTAATTTAACCTTCCTGTCGTCCTCCCGGGTCTTCCTTCCTTCCTTCCTTCTTTCCATCTGTGCTTCCTCTCTCCTTCTCTCTTTCTTCCCTTCCTCCATCTCCCTTTCTTCCTTCCTTCTGTCCTTCCTCCCCCCTACCTTCCTCTCTTTCTTCTTCTCTCCTTCTTTCCTCCCTCCTACCTTCTTTCATTCCTTACTTCTTTCCTCCGTCGTTCGTTCGTTCGTCCGTTCCTTCCTTCCTTCCTTCTTTCCTTCCTTCCTCCCTCCCTCCTACCTTCTTTCCTTACTTCTTTCTTCCATTCTGCCTTCCTACCTTCATTATTTCCTTTCCTCCCTTTCCTTCTGTCGTTCCTTCCTTTCTCTCTCCTTCCTTCGTTCCTCCCTCCCTGCCTTACTTCTTTCCTTTACTCCCTTCCTTCCTTCCTTCCTTCCTTCCTTGACTCGAACACAACAGGAGGGTTAAATTAGTTAGTACAGACTGATATTAAACAACCTGGCTCACTCCACATTGTCTTCTCTGTATTTCGGAGGCGTCAGCGGGTGAATGAAAGCTCCACACACACACACACACACACACACACACACACACACACACACACACACACACACACACACACACACACACACACATACACACACACACACACACACACACACACACACACACACACACACACACACACACACACACACACACACACACACACACACACACACACACACACACACACACACACACACACACACACACACACACACACACACACACACACACACACACACACACACACACACACACACACACACACACACACACCCCTCAGCTCTTTGCTCAATATTAATGCCCCGACGTCGGCTGCGTGCCTCCGAACGCCTCGCCAAGCAACGACTTACAGTCCAATTACATCAGCTATCTGTTAGTGTGTGTGTGTGTGTGTGTGTGTGTGTGTGTGTGTGTGTGTGTGTGTGTGTGTGTGTGTGTGTGTGTGTGTGTACGTAGCAGCTGATGTGTGTTTGATGTTAGACGGCTGCTTTTCAGGGTTAATACATCAGCAGTGTGTTCAACCTGACTTTGAAACAAGTTAGTGTGTGTGTGTGTGTCTGTGTGTGTCTCAATGTGTGTGTGTGTGTGTGTCTCAATAGCTCTGTGTGTGTGTGTGTGTGTGTGTTAATGTGTGTGAGTTTCAACGTATGTCTGTGTGTTTCTGTGTTAGTATGTGTGTGTCTCTGTCTGTGTGTGTGTGTGTGTGTGTGTCTCTGTGTGTGTGTGTGTGTGTGTGTGTGTCTCTGTCTGTGTGTGTGTGTGTGTGTGTGTCTCTGTCTGTGTGTGTGTGTGTGTGTCTATGTCTGTGTGTGTGTGTGTGTGTGTGTGTTTCTGTGTCTGTATGTGTGTGTTTCAGCGTGTGTGTGTGTGTGTGTGTGTGTATCTCAGCATCCTGTCAGGTATCTTTGTTGAACACTTGTGTTACACTCTTCCTTAAAGATCTTTGTTCTCTTCTTCTACTTCTCTTTTTTTAACTTCCTCCTCCTGCTGCTCTCCTCTCTTTATATCAAACACCTATCAAAATAAAAGCATGGAAGTCTCCTCTCTTTGCATCAAACACCTATCAAAATAAAAGCATGGAAGCAGCTGTTACTGACCTGCTGCTAAAAGCTTCACTATAATCATATTTTAATAGATATAAAGGACACAGGGAGTTTTAGTGTCTATCAGCTGATCGTGTCATCCTCCCGGGTTAAATTGACCCCGTCTTATTCTTCTTCCTCCCTTCCTTCCTTCCTTCTGTACTTCCTCTCTTTCTTTGCGCTGTCCTTCTTTCCTACCCTCCTTCCCTCCTCCCTCCTTTACTTCCTTCTGGAAGGATGGAAGGAAGGGAGGGAGGATGGAAAGAAGGACAGAGGATGGGATTAGGGAAGGAAGGAAGGAAGGAAGGATGGATGAAAGGAAGGAAGGGAGGAGGAGGAAGAAGGGAGGAAGGACAGAGGAAAGAAGGAAGGGAGGAAGAAGGAAGGAAAGAAAAGGAAGGACAGAGGACAGAAGGAAGGGGAGGAAGGAAAGAAAGAAGGAAGGAAAGAAGAGAGGAGGAAGAAGGACGGATGGAGGGGAGGAAGAAGGAAGGAAAGGACGAAGGATGAAGGAAGGGAGGAAAGGAGAGGAAGAAAGCAAGGAAGGATGAAAGGGAGGAAGAAGGAAGGAAGGAACAGTCAAAAGAGACGGGGTCAATTTGACCCGGGAGGACGACAGGAAGTTTAAAGATAATTTATTTAGAGTTTTATTGAAAGTTTAAGGAGACGGAGAGGAAGAAAGCAAGGAAGGATGAAAGGGAGGAAGGAAGGAAGGAAGGAAGGAAGGAAGGAAGGAAGGAAGGAAGGAAGTTCTTTAAGCCCTGATGTTGATTTAATCTAAATTCACCAGTTTGTGATTCAGCAGCTTCTTTACCAGCGAGGCAGCGACTGACTGACAGGAAGTTGTTATTTTAGAAACAGTTTGAAGAGCTCCTCCCTACTTCCCTTCCTTTCACCCTTCCTTCTGGAAGGATGGAAGGAAGTGAGGGAGGAAGGGAGGAGGACAGAGGATGGGATTAGGGAAGGAAGGAAGGATGGATGGAAGGATGAAAGGGAGGAAGAAGGGTGGAAGGAAGAAAGAGAGGAGGAAGAAGGACGGATGGAAGGCAGGAAGAAGGAAGGAAAGGAGGAAGGAAGGAAGGAAGGATGGAAGAGAGAAAGAAGGAAGGAAAGGAGGAAGGATGGAAGGAAGGGAGGAAAGGAGAGGAAGAAAGCAAGGAAGGATGAAAGGGAGGAAGAAGGAAGGAAGGGAGGGAGGAAAGGAAAGAAAGAAGGGTGGAAGGAAGGAAGGACGGAAGAAAGGAAGGAAGGAACAGTTTGTCAGCAGAAAGGAGGAATGATGGAAGGAAGGGAGGAAAGGAGAGGAAGAAAGCAAGGAAGGATGAAAGGGAGGAAGAAGGACGGATGGAAGGAAGGAAGGAAGAGAGGAGGAAGAAGGACGGATGGAAGGCAGGAAGAAGGAAGGAAAGGAGGAAGGAAGGATGGAAGAGAGGAAGGAGGAAAGATGGAAGGAAGGGAGGAAAGGAGAGGAAGAAAGCAAGGAAGGATGAAAGGGAGGGCGAAGGAAGGACAGAGGACAGAAGGAAGGGGAGGAAGGAAAGGAAAGAAAGAAGGAAGAGAGGAGGAAGAAGGACGGATGGAAGGCAGGAAGAAGGAAGGAAAGGAGGAAAGGAGAGGAAGAAAGCAAGGAAGGATGAAAGGGAGGAAGAAGGAAGAAAGGAAGGATTTGTGATTGAGCAGCTTCTTTCCCAGCGAGGCAGAGACTGACTGACAGGAAGTTGTTATTTTAGAAACAGTTTGAAGAGCCGGAGACAGTGATGTGATGTGATGTGACCTGATAAACTTAACTTATAATAAAATAATAAAATACTGACGTGCTGGTAACGGGTCACATGATGATTGACGGGGATTATTTTAGATTTATTTATAAAGCAGCTTTCATTCAGATTACAGAGAGTTTCACAGCTGATTGACGAGCTGATAATAAAACACACACGGCACAAAGAAAAGGAAGAAAAAAGAAAAGGAATAAAATAAAGAATAAAATGAGACCAAGAGAAAATACGGAAGGTTTAGAAGCTGTAATAAAATCTAGAATAAAATAAAATCATGAGAGAAAGTTAGAGGAAAAACTAGGTTATAGAAAAAAAGAGTCAACTCTCTTTTGTTGTCCTCGAGTTAAGGAAGGAAGGAAAGGAGGGAGGGAGGAGGGAGGGAGGGAGGAGGGAAGGAGGGAGGAGGGAAGGAAAGAAGGGAGGAAAGGAAAGAAAATAAGGAAAGGAGGAAGGAAGGAAGGAAGGAAGGACGGAGGAAATAAGGAGGGAGGAAGGGAGGAAATGAAAGAATGAATGGAGGAAGGAAGGGAGGACGGAAGGAAGGACGGAGGAAATAAGGAAGGAAAGAACGTAGGAGGGAGGGAGGGATGAAGAAGGAAGGAGGGAAGGACGGAAGGAAGGAAGGAAGGAGAGATGGAGGGAGGAAGGGAGGAAATGAAAGAATGAATGGAGGAAGGAAGGAAAGGAGGAAGGAAGGGAGGAAAGGAAAGAATGGAGGGAGGAGGGAAGGAAAGAAGGGAGGAAAGGAAAGAAAATAAGGAAAGGAGGAAGGACGGAGGAAATAAGGAAGGAAAGAAGGTAGGAGGGAGGGAAGGAAAGAAGGGAGGAAAAGAAAGAAAATAAGGAAAGGAGGAAGGACGGAGGAAATAAGGAAGGAAAGAAGGTAGGAGGGAGGGAGGGAGGGAGAAAGGAAAAGAGGAAGGGATGAAGGAAGGAAGGAAGGACGGAAAGAAAGAAAATAACGACGGGAGGAAGGAAGGAAAGGAAGGAAGGACGGAGGAAATAAGGAAGGAAAGAACGTAGGAGGGACGGAGGGAGGGAGGGAGGGACGGAGAAAGGAAAAGAGGAAGGGATGAAGAAAGGAGGGAAGGACGGAAGGAAGGAAGGAGATGGAGGGAGGAAATGAAAGAAGGAAAGCAGGAAGGAAGGAAGGGAGGGAGGAAGGAAGGGAGGAAGGAAAGATGGAGGGAGAGTGAAGAGAAGAGATGTTGAAGTGTTCCAGATGTTGGAGAATAAACATCTGGAGCTGCTGTAGAGTTTAACCCTCCTGTTGTCCTCGAGTTTCCATCAGTCCTTCCTCCCTTCCCTCTTTCCTTTCTTTCTTCCTTTCTTCTTTCCTTCCCTCCTTCCTTCCTTCTTTCCTTCCTTCCATCTTTCCTTCCTTCCTTCCTTCCATTTTTCCTTCCTTCTCTCCTTCCTTCCATCTTTCCTTCCTTCCTTCCTCCCTCCTTCCTTCCTCCCTCCCTCTTATCCTTCCTTCTTTCTTCCTCCCTTCCATCCTTCCTTCTTCCTCCCTTCCTTCCTCCCTTCCTTCCTCCTTTCCTTCCTTCTTCTTTTCCTTCCTTCTTTCCTCCCTTCCTTTCTCCTTTCTTTCTTCCTTCCTTCCTCCTTTCCTTCCTTCTTCCTTCACTGATCTCTTAACTTCTTTTTTCTCTCCTCTTTTATTTATTTATTTTTATTCTTTATGCAAATTCTTGGAGCTGAAGTATTTCTGTTTGTCAGCAGAAACACACAAACACACACACACACACACACACACACACACACACACACACACACACACACACACACACACACACACAGATAAAATCAAAGCAGAGAAGTAAAATCTAATAATGAGGGGCCGCTCCTTTACTGTCCTCCTGCTGCACTGACTCATAAAACTCTGCTGCTACATATAAAGTCTCCATGAAGCCCCCCCCCCCTCATCTATCTGTGTGTCTAACGTCACATTCAGATTCAGATCATCTTTAATTCATTTACATACTTAAAATAAAACCTAGAGAAATAAGTATTATAAATAAATAGGCTAAGAATCAAATATCAATAAATGTCCTTTTCCTCCTGAAGCTAGTTGTGATATGAACAAGTAAGGAAGGAAGGAGGGAGGGAGAAAAAGAGGAAGGAAGTAAGGAGAGAAAGAAGGAAGGAGGGAGGAAGGAAGTAAGGAAGGAAAGGAATAAGGACGGAGCGAGGGAGGAAAAGAAGAAGGAATTAAGGAGAGGAGGAAGGAAGGAAGTGAGGAAAGAAGTCCTTCCTCCTCCTCCTCTTCC
>NW_026518592.1:5000-28108 GCF_027409825.1 Scomber japonicus | reverse complement strand
AAGGAAGAGAAGGAGGCGAATAATCCACCTGTCAGCTTAACCGTCCTGTTCTCCTCGAGTTGAGGGAGGGAGGGAGGGAGGAAGGGAGGAAGGGAGGAGGGAAGGATGGAAGGGAGGGAGGGAGGGAGGGAGGGAGGGAAGGAAGGAAGAGAAGGAAGCGAATAGTCCACCTGTCAGCTTGACCGTCCTGTTGTCCTCGAGTCGAGGGGGGAAGGGAAAGGAGGGAGGAAGGAAGGGAGGAAGGGAGGGAGGGAAGGGAGGGAGGGAAGGGAGGGAGGGAAGGAGGGAGGAAGGGAGGGAGGGAAGGAGGGAGGGAAAGAGGGAGGAAGGGAGGGAGGGAAGGAGGGAGGGAGGGAGGGAGGGAGGAAGGAAGTGAGTAATCCACCTGTTGTCCTCGAGTCGAGGGAGGAAGGGAAAGGAGGGAGGAAGGAAGGGAGGGAGGGAGGAAGGGAGGAAGGGAGGGGAGCAAGGGAGGGAGGGAAGGAGGGAGGAAGGGAGGGAGGGAAGGAGGGAGGGAGGAAGGAAGTGAATAATCCACCTGTTGTCCTCGAGTCGAGGGAGGAAGGGAAAGGAGGGAGGGAGGAAGGGAAAGGAGGGAGGAGGAAGGGAAAGGAGGGAGGAAGGAAGGGAAGGAGGGAAGAAGTAAGGGAGGAAGGGAGGGAGGGAGGGAGGGAAGGAGGGAAGGAGGGAGGAAGGAAGTGAATAATCCACCTGTTGCCCTCGAGTCGAGGGAGGAAGGGAAGGAAGGAAAGGAGGGAGGGAAGGAGTAAGGGAGGGAGGGAGGGAGGGAGGGAGGGAGGGAAGGAAGAGAAGGAAGGAAGGGAGGAAAGGAGGGAAGGGTTCGGCCTCTTTTTTCTTCCTTCCCTTCTTATTTCCTTTCTTCCTTCTTTCCTTCCAGCTTTTTAATAATAAGGCCCACATGATATCAAACGGGATATTATACAAAGGTTAATTATTATGAAACATTATCTATCCAACACTATGAAATATTTATGCATTATTATTAAACATTGATCATTATAATGAAGTATTTCCCATTAATATAAACATAATTATTTATTCATTTAATTTTGCTGTGCCTTTTATTCTGAAGTTAAAGAATCCGGAAATGCACCTTCCATCCTAATTAACGTAGCTTGAATTTAATATTTACTCTTTATACTTTATCATTATGATCTTATATGCCCTCACGTGTGTTAATGAGCAGATGATTAACAGCATTATTATTATTATATCACAATTATTAATATTAAAATGTGTTTTTAATTACAAGAAAATGTTATTTATTGTTGTTGTTGTTTCGATGATGACGTCAGGCGATACGCAAGACGGCGCCAGAGTGATTATTTTTTATCACATATTATGTTATATTAAATCATCTTAATCCCTATTATGTGCATTTTGGTTTTGGTTTTAAAAATGTAACTTTTTTTGGTCGGTTTTCTTTTTTTCTCTCTCTCTGTGGCAACAACGGAAGTGACGGCTGATTTCTCTCCGGAGCCTTTGCGGGTCCGACTCCTCTTTAATCTCCTCACCAGGCTGTCCGTGCGGTCCTCCCCCGCATGTCCCGTCCTCTCCTGTAGGACGCACACCGCAGATTGCACCGCCAGCTGCAGGATCAGCTCCGTCTCACAGCGGAACGTTTCTGCGGCCGCCAGCTCGTCCCCCGGCGGCCCCATCACGGCCCGCCAACCTCCGACCACTTCCGGCGCAAAGCCAAAGTTAAAGTTAGAAAAATAAATAAAAACCCCGAGCAGAGTCTGTCAGAGAGAGAGAGAGGGAGAGAGTCTAGAGACTAGCAGTCAGGATGGTTCTCTGCTCTGCTGTCACAATAATATGGCTGCAGTGTTCACTTCCGGGTCATTATGTTGAGCCTTCAAAATAAAGTGTCGCAGTGAGAAGTATGGAGAGCCAAATGGGACAAAATGCTTTATTCAGAGGTGGAAGAAGTACACAGCAGTAAAAGTACCAATACTACAATACATAAATACTCCATTACAAGTAAAAGTACTGCAGTATTATAGTGATGTAGTTAAAGTATTACAGTAAAAGTACACAAGTATTATGAGTGATGTAGTATGCAGTATTACAGTAAAAGTACTGCAGTATTATAGTAATGTAGTATGCAGTATTATGAGTGATGTAGTATGCAGTATTACAATAAAAGTACTGCAGTATTATAGTGATGTAGTATGCAGTATTACAGTAAAAGTATTGCAGTATTATGAGTGATGTAGTATGCAGTATTACAGTAAAAGTACTGCAGTATTATAGTAATGTAGTATGCAGTATTATGAGTGATGTAGTATGCAGTATTACAATAAAAGTACTGCAGTATTATAGTGATGTAGTATGCAGTATTACAGTAAAAGTATTGCAGTATTATGAGTGATGTAGTATGCAGTATTACAGTAAAAGTACTGCAGTATTAGGAGTGATGTAGTATGCAGTATTACAGTAAAAGTACTGCAGTATTATAGTGATGTAGTATGCAGTATTACAATAAAAGTACTGCAGTATTATAGTGATGTAGTATGCAGTATTACAATAAAAGTACTGCAGTATTATAGTGATGTAGTATGCAGTATTACAGTAAAAGTACTGCAGTATTATAGTGATGTAGTATGCAGTATTACAGTAAAAGTACTGCAGTATTACAGTAAAAGTACTGCAGTATTATAGTGATGTAGTATGCAGTATTACAGTAAAAGTACTGCAGTATTATAGTGATGTAGTATGCAGTATTACAGTAAAAGTACACAAGTATTATGAGTGATGTAGTATGCAGTATTACAGTAAAAGTACTGCAGTATTATGAGTGACGTAGTATGCAGTATTACAGTAAAAGTACACAAGTATTATAGTGATGTAGTATGCAGTATTGCAGTAAAAGTACTGCAGTATTATAGTGATGTAGTATGCAGTATTACAGTAAAAGTACTGCAGTATTATAGTGATGTAGTATGCAGTATTCCAGTAAAAGTACTGCAGTATTATAGTGATGTAGTATGCAGTATTACAGTAAAAGTACTGCAGTATTATAGTGATGTAGTATGCAGTATTACAGTAAAAGTACTGCAGTATTATGAGTGATGTAGTATGCAGTATTACAGTAAAAGTACTGCAGTATTATAGTGATGTAGTATGCAGTATTACAGTAAAAGTACTGCAGTATTAAAGTAAAAGTACTGCAGTATTATAGTGATGTAGTATGCAGTATTACAGTAAAAGTACTGCAGTATTATAGTGATGTAGTATGCAGTATTACAGTAAAAGTACACAAGTATTATGAGTGATGTAGTATGCAGTATTACAGTAAAAGTACTGCAGTATTATGAGTGACGTAGTATGCAGTATTACAGTAAAAGTACACAAGTATTATAGTGATGTAGTATGCAGTATTGCAGTAAAAGTACTGCAGTATTATAGTGATGTAGTATGCAGTATTACAGTAAAAGTACTGCAGTATTATAGTGATGTAGTATGCAGTATTCCAGTAAAAGTACTGCAGTATTATAGTGATGTAGTATGCAGTATTACAGTAAAAGTACTGCAGTATTATAGTGATGTAGTATGCAGTATTACAGTAAAAGTACTGCAGTATTATGAGTGATGTAGTATGCAGTATTACAGTAAAAGTACTGCAGTATTATAGTGATGTAGTATGCAGTATTACAGTAAAAGTACTGCAGTATTACAGTAAAAGTACTGCAGTATTATAGTGATGTAGTATGCAGTATTACAGTAAAAGTACTGCAGTATTAGGAGTGATGTAGTATGCAGTATCACAGTAAAAGTACTGCAGTATTATAGTGATGTAGTATGCAGTATTACAGTAAAAGTACTGCAGTATTATAGTGATGTAGTATGCAGTATTACAGTAAAAGTACTGCAGTATTATAGTGATGTAGTATGCAGTATTACAGTAAAAGTATTGCAGTATTATGAGTGATGTAGTATGCAGTATTACAGTAAAAGTACTGCAGTATTAGGAGTGATGTAGTATGCAGTATTACAGTAAAAGTACTGCAGTATTATAGTGATGTAGTATGCAGTATTACAATAAAAGTACTGCAGTATTATAGTGATGTAGTATGCAGTATTACAATAAAAGTACTGCAGTATTATAGTGATGTAGTATGCAGTATTACAGTAAAAGTACTGCAGTATTATAGTGATGTAGTATGCAGTATTACAGTAAAAGTACTGCAGTATTACAGTAAAAGTACTGCAGTATTATAGTGATGTAGTATGCAGTATTACAGTAAAAGTACTGCAGTATTATAGTGATGTAGTATGCAGTATTACAGTAAAAGTACACAAGTATTATGAGTGATGTAGTATGCAGTATTACAGTAAAAGTACTGCAGTATTATGAGTGACGTAGTATGCAGTATTACAGTAAAAGTACACAAGTATTATAGTGATGTAGTATGCAGTATTGCAGTAAAAGTACTGCAGTATTATAGTGATGTAGTATGCAGTATTACAGTAAAAGTACTGCAGTATTATAGTGATGTAGTATGCAGTATTCCAGTAAAAGTACTGCAGTATTATAGTGATGTAGTATGCAGTATTACAGTAAAAGTACTGCAGTATTATAGTGATGTAGTATGCAGTATTACAGTAAAAGTACTGCAGTATTATGAGTGATGTAGTATGCAGTATTACAGTAAAAGTACTGCAGTATTATAGTGATGTAGTATGCAGTATTACAGTAAAAGTACTGCAGTATTAAAGTAAAAGTACTGCAGTATTATAGTGATGTAGTATGCAGTATTACAGTAAAAGTACTGCAGTATTATAGTGATGTAGTATGCAGTATTACAGTAAAAGTACACAAGTATTATGAGTGATGTAGTATGCAGTATTACAGTAAAAGTACTGCAGTATTATGAGTGACGTAGTATGCAGTATTACAGTAAAAGTACACAAGTATTATAGTGATGTAGTATGCAGTATTGCAGTAAAAGTACTGCAGTATTATAGTGATGTAGTATGCAGTATTACAGTAAAAGTACTGCAGTATTATAGTGATGTAGTATGCAGTATTCCAGTAAAAGTACTGCAGTATTATAGTGATGTAGTATGCAGTATTACAGTAAAAGTACTGCAGTATTATAGTGATGTAGTATGCAGTATTACAGTAAAAGTACTGCAGTATTATGAGTGATGTAGTATGCAGTATTACAGTAAAAGTACTGCAGTATTATAGTGATGTAGTATGCAGTATTACAGTAAAAGTACTGCAGTATTACAGTAAAAGTACTGCAGTATTATAGTGATGTAGTATGCAGTATTACAGTAAAAGTACTGCAGTATTAGGAGTGATGTAGTATGCAGTATCACAGTAAAAGTACTGCAGTATTATAGTGATGTAGTATGCAGTATTACAGTAAAAGTACTGCAGTATTATAGTGATGTAGTATGCAGTATTACAGTAAAAGTACTGCAGTATTATAGTGATGTAGTATGCAGTATTACAGTAAAAGTACTGCAGTATTATAGTGATGTAGTATGCAGTATTACAGTAAAAGTACACAAGTATTATAGTGATGTAGTATGCAGTATTACAGTAAAAGTACTGCAGTATTATAGTGATGTAGTATGCAGTATTACAGTAAAAGTACACAAGTATTATGAGTGATGTAGTATGCAGTATTACAGTAAAAGTACTGCAGTATTATAGTGATGTAGTATGCAGTATTACAGTAAAAGTACTGCAGCATTATGAGTGATGTAGTATGCAGTATTACAGTAAAAGTACTGCAGTATTATGAGTGATGTAGTATGCAGTAAAAGTTACAACATCTGACACATGAAGTCTGAAATGACTTCTGTCTATTTCATTTTACACAACTCAGCTGTGGATCCACCGTAAACCCAAAGTCCAGCATAGAGAGGCTGAGTGAATGTGGTCTGGACTCTGTGGAGGAGAGTCATGGTTTCAGAGACGCTGTAGAAGGACAGAATACCTGCTCTGTGATCCAGGTACACTCCGACTCTGGAGGAAACAAGACCTGAGACGGGAGTTTTAATGTTGTTGAAGTAAAATTCATACCTGTCAGTGTAACACCATAAAGACCAAGATTTGTCATTATATCCAAATATAGATTCACTTCCTGCTCTGCTGATATTCTTGTATGCGACTGCTAAACGAACTCTTCCTCCTCTCCTCTCCACCTCCCAGTAACAACGTCCAGTCAGACTCTCTCTACTCAGGACCTGATAATGATAAGTGAATCTGTCTGTGTGAATAGAATAAGACTGTGGTGTATATTCTACTTTTCTGTTCCCCTCAGATAAAAACAACCATGTGTTTGCTGTGTTTGGATCCAGAGTGATTTCACGTGAATATTTTAAGAACCAAGCTCTGGTCTTGGGTCCTGGTTCTGGCAGTAAAACGTCCACTTCAGTCACTGCCAGTGAGATGATTGTCCATTCGTCCGTCAGGATGTCCTGTAGTTTATCTCTGAGCTCTGACACAGCTGCTGTCACATCCTCAAAGTATCTGAGAGGACGGATATTGATGCTGGATGAGTCTGTAGGTTCACTGAGTTGTGACACTGAGGGGTAGTTGTGTAGAAACTGGTTGTGATCCTCTGTGTGTGAGAGCTGCTTCAGTTCAGCGTCTTTCCTCTTCAGCTCAGTGATCTCCTGCTGCAGCTTCTCCTGAAGCTCTTTGACTCCACTCACTTCAGTTTCCTGCTGGGATCTGATCTGCTGCTTCACATCAGAGCTTCTTTTCTGGAGGAGACGGATCAGCTGAGTGAAGATCTTCTCACTGTCCTCCACGGCTTTATCAGCAGAGAGACTGACGGCCTCCACCTCCTGTTGAAGCAGCTTCACATCTTTCTCTCTGTCCTGGATTCTCTGCTGGATGTTTAGTCGACTCACCTCGAGCTCTCTCTGCCTCTCAGTCCTTTCTGCTGCAGCTGGGACTGTGTCGTGGCCTTTATGTTCATCCATAGTGCACAGATAACAGATACTCTTCTTATCTGTACGGCAGAATATCTTCATCACCTCATCATGACGAGAGCAGATATTCTCCTGGAGCTTCTTGGAGGGCTCCACCAGCTTGTGTTTTTTAAATGTAGGTGATTCATAGTGAGACTGGAGGTGACTCTCACAGTAAGAGGCCAGACACACCAGACAGGACTTGAAGGCTTTCAGCTTCCTCCCAGTGCAGACATCACAGGCCACATCTTCAGGTCCAGCATAGCAGTGATCAGCAGGAGCAGCTTGGAGTCCAGTCTTCTTCAGCTGCTCCAATAAAGCTGCTAACATGGTGTTTTTCTTCAGGACAGGCCTCGGTGTGAAGGCCTCTCTGCACCGAGGGCAGCTGTAGATCTTCATCTGATCCTCTCCATCCCAGAATCCTTTAATACAGCTCATACAGTAGTTGTGTCCACAGGGAAGACCCACCGGATCCTTCAGTAGATCCAGACAGATCGAACAGGAGAAGGATTCTCGGTCCAGCTGATCTCTCTGCGCCATTTCAGCTCTCAGAGGCAACGACTGTCTGAGTTTCACTTTCTGTTTGATCATGTGATCCTGCAGTGAAAGCAGCCTGACAGCTCTGTGCTGCGTCACATGTTGGTTACACCCATCTACAAACTGTAGATCTGAAGGGAGAGAACAAGGAACTCTGATCCCAGAGTGGAGCTTGTTGTGTTTAAAGAACAGGGACGGTTATCAGGACGAGGAGCCGCACTGTGGATTCAAACTGTGTTTCCTCATTTACAGTAAAGTCTCAGTTAAAAGCTGCTCAACATTTAACTTTACTGCTATGTACAAATACTCCATTACAAGTAAAAGCACTGCATGAAAAATCCTCCTTGAGTAAAAGTACATAAGTATTGTGAGTGATGTAGTGTGCAGTATTACAGTAAACTAGTACTAGTGAAACTGCCTATTTAACAAGTGTAGTTACACGCTGTGACCACCAGAGTGCAGCAGACTTATTTCAAACCTTACATCAACAGTGAATAATGATGTCAGAAATGACCACCACACATGAACACCGCCACATTAAATCTTATTAAACACCTCACACAGTCTTCTCATGAATAGTTTATACAAATGTAACAGCACACTTTGTCCAGCAGGTGTCGCCACGTCACCATTAAACAACACAATGAAACATCTGTTGGAGTCATTTCACTGTGTCGCTTTCAAACAGCAGAAATAATGTACCGTTGGCCTGTAATGTTTCTGAGTTGTATAGGTAAACTTTATTATCATCAATAGTATTGGTCATTAATATCATTTGAATCCAAGTGTCAGGGTGTGAAAAATGTGTTCATAGATGAGAATAAATGCACATATAATATTCTTAGATTCTTGTTTAGTGGACAAATGCTGCACTGAAGAAATATGTATGTGTAAAAAAACTGAGGCTAACATATTCAGAATAACTGTTATCAGAAATTATAAAGTTAAATTGAAACTAAATTTAGTTTATTAACATAGAAATGAAGCTGAAAAGATCAATGTTTCTGTTTTATGAGACGAATAAATGTGAGTCAGTGATGTGATTATGTTTTATTGTCATTTTTCAGCTGATCTCTATACAGTCGTATTAATTTCATACATCCACATTTAGAGCCACAGACACACAGTGAGAGCAGAGCGTAGATCTAATGTCAATCTGAATGATGAAGATTAAGAGTAGAAACAAAAAACATAAAAACAGACATAAAAGAAAGAGTGAAGAGATGTTTCAATCTTCTGTGTCATCATTAATACAAAAGAGAGACGTTCATGAAGGCGACAGACGAGGAAGTTTTATACATTACAAACTTTCAAACAGGTTAAAGATGATTCTCAGTTTTCTGTCAATCTGTAAATTTAAATAAAAGGATTGATGTAGTATGCAGTAATAGAGTAAAAGAACTGCAGTATTATAGTGATGTAGTATGCAGTATTACATTAAAAGTACTGCAATATTATAGTGATGTAGTATGCAGTATTACAGTAAAAGTACTGCAGTATTATAGTGATGTAGTATGCAGTATTACAGTAAAAGTACTGTAGTATTATAGTGATGTAGTATGCAGTAATAGAGTAAAAGTACTGCAGTATTATAGTGATGTAGTATGCAGTGTTACAGTAAAAGTACTGCAGTATTATAGTGATGTAGTATGCAGTATTACAGTAAAAGTACTGCAGTATTATAGTGATGTAGTATGCAGTATTACAGTAAAAGTACTGTAGTATTATAGTGATGTAGTATGCAGTATTACAGTAAAAGTACTGCAGTATTATAGTGATGTAGAATGCAGTATTACAGTAAAATTACTGCAGTATTATAAGTAATGTAGTATGCAGTATTACAGTAAAAGTACTGCAGTATTATAAGTAATGTAGTATGCAGTATTACAGTAGAAGTACACAAGTATTATAGTGATGTAGTATGCAGTATTACAGTAAAAGTAGTGAGAACCTCCATGGATAAAAACACAAAAAAAGTCACATTTAAAGAAACTGAACATATAAACGACACATACGTAAAGTGAACAAAGTGTTGAACATCACTATTAGCGTGTCAGCTGATCTCTGAGCAGCTCAGAAACATGGAGACAAAAACATGAAGAATTACAACATCTGACACATGAAGTCTGAAATGACTTCTGTCTATTTCACTTTACACAACTCAGCTGTGGATCCAGAATAAACCCAAAGTCCAGCATAGAGAGGCTGAGTGAATGTGGTCTGGACTCTGTGGAGGAGAGTCATGGTTTCAGAGACGCTGTTGAAGGACAGAATACCTGCTCTGTGATCCAGGTACACTCCGACTCTGGAGGAACCAGGACCTGAGACGGGAGTTTTAATGTTGTTGAAGTAAAATTGATAACTGTTAGGGTAACAAGTTAAAGACCAAGATTTGTCATTACGTCCAAATAGAGATTCATCTCCTGCTCTGCTGATATTCTTGTATGCGACTGCTACTAAAACTCCTCTGCTCCTCTCCACCTCCCAGTAACAACGTCCAGTCAGACTCTCTCTACTCAGGACCTGAAGATGATCAGTGAATCTGTCTGTGTGACTAGAATAAGACTGTTGTTGACTCGCCCATTCTACTTTTCTGTTCCCCTCAGATAAAAACAACCATGTGTTTGCTGTGTTTGGATCCAGAGTGATTTCACGTGAATATCTTAAGAACTCAGCTAACATGGTGTTTTTCTTCAGGACAGGCCTCGGTGTGAAGGCCTCTCTGCACTGAGGGCAGGTGTAGATCTTCCTCTGATCCTCTCCATCCCAGAATCCTTTAATACAGCTCATACAGTAGCTGTGTCCACAGGTAGTAGTCACCGGATCCTTTAGTAAATCTGTTGGAGTCATTTCACTGTGTCGCTTTCAAACAGCAGAAATAATATACCATTGGCCTGTAATGTTGCTGTAATGTATAGGTAAACTTTATTGTCATTATTAGTAATGGTCATTAATATCATTTAAATCCAAGTATCAGGGTGTGAAAATGTGTAAAAGATGAGAACATGTACTGCAAGTACAATAAAAGTACTGCAGTATTATGAGTGATGTAGTAACAGTTCTCATAGTAATGAAAGTTTATAAGAAACTTTTTTTCAACATGTGACACATGAAGTCTGAAATGACTTCTGTCTATTTCACTTAACACAACTCAGCTGTGGAATAAAGACCAACATTAAATCCAGCATAGAGAGGCTGAGTGAATGTGGTCTGGACTCTGTGGAGGAGAGTCATGGTTTCAGAGACGCTGTAGAAGGACAGAATACCTGCTCTGTGATCCAGGTACACTCCGACTCTGGAGGAACCAGGACCTGAGACGCGAGTTTCAATGTTGTTGAAGTAAAATACATAACTGTCAGTGCCACAATATAAAGACCAAGATTTGTCATTACATCTAAATGCAGATTCATTTCCTGCTCTGCTGATATTCTTGTATGCGACTGCTACATAAACTCCTCCCCATCCTGCTCTCCACTCCACCTCCCAGTAACAATGTCCAGTCAGACTCTCTCTACTCAGGACCTGCCACTCATCAGTGAATCTGTCTGTGTGATTAGAATAAGACTGTTGACCTTTATATTCTACTTTTCTGTTCTCATCAGATAATAACAGCTCTGTGTGTACTGTGTTTGGATCCAGAGTGATTTCACATGAATATTTTAAGAACTCAGCTCTGGTCTTGGGTTCTGGTTCTGACAGTAAAACGTCCACTTCAGTCACTGCCAGTGAGATGTTTGTCCATTTGTCCCTCAGGATGTCCTGTAGTTTATCTCTGAGCTCTGACACAGCTGCTGTCACATTCTCAAAGTATCTGAGAGGACGGATATTGATGCTGGATGAGTCTGTAGGTTCACTGAGTTGTGACATTGAGGGGTAGTTGTGTAGAAACTGGTTGTGATCCTCTGTGTGTGAGAGCTGCTTCAGTTCAGCGTCTTTCCTCTTCAGCTCAGTGATATCCTGCTGCAGCTTCTCCTGAAGCTCTTTGACTCCACTCACTTCAGTTTCCTGCTGGGATCTGATCTGCTGCTTCACATCAGAGCTTCTTTTCTGGAGGAGACGGATCAGCTGAGTGAAGATCTTCTCACTGTCCTCCACTGCTTTATCAGCAGAGCGACTGACGGCCTCCACCTCCTGTTGAAGCAGCTTCACATCTTTCTCTCTGTCCTGGATTCTCTGCTGGATGTTTAGTCGACTCACCTCGAGCTCTCTCTGCCTCTCAGTCCTTTCTGCTGCAGCTGGGACTGTGTCGTGGCCTTTATGATCCTCCATAGTGCACAGATAACAGATACTCTTCTTATCTGTACGGCAGAATATCTTCATCACCTCATCATGACGAGAACAGATGTTCTCCTGGAGCTTCTTGGAGGGCTCCACCAGCTTGTGTTTTTTAAATGTAGGTGATTCATAGTGAGACTGGAGGTGATTCTCACAGTAAGAGGCCAGACACACCAGACAGGACTTGAAGGCTTTCAGCTTCCTCCCAGTGCAGACATCACAGGCCACATCTTCAGGTCCAGCATAGCAGTGATCAGCAGGAACAGCTTGGTGTCCAGTCTTCTTCAGCTGCTCCACTAAAGCTGCTAACATGGTGTTTTTCTTCAGGACAGGCCTCGGTGTGAAGGCCTCTCTGCACTGAGGGCAGCTGTAGATCTTCCTCTGATCCTCTCCATCCCAGAATCCTTTAATACAGCTCATACAGTAGCTGTGTCCACAGGGAATAGTCACCGGATCCTTCAGTAGATCCAGACAGATCGAACAGGAGAAGGATTCTCGGTCCAGCTGATCTCTCTGTGCCATTTCAGCTCTCAGAGGCAACGACGGTCTGAGTTTCACTTTCTGTTTGATCATGTGATCCTGCAGTGAATGCAGCCTGACAGCTCTGTGCTGAGTCACATGTTGGTTACACCCATCTACAAACTGTAGATCTGAAGGGAGAGAACAAGGAACTCTGATCCCAGAGTGGAGCTTGTTGTGTTTAAAGAACAGGGACGGTTATCAGGACGAGGAGCCGCACTGTGGATTCAAACTGTGTTTCCTCATTTACAGTAAAGTCTCAGTTAAAAGCTGCTCAACATTTAACTTTACTGCTATGTACAAATACTCCATTACAAGTAAAAGTACTGCATGAAAAATCCTCCTTCAGTAAAAGTACATAAGTATTGTGAGTGATGTAATATGCAGTATTACAGTAAACTAGTACTAGAGAAACTGCCTATTTAACAAGTGTAGTTACACACTGTGACCACCAGAGTGCAGCAGACTTATTTCAAACCTTAAATCAACAGTGAATAATGATGTTAGAAATGACCACCACACATGAACACCGCCACATTAAATCTTATTACACACCTCACACAGTCTTCTCATGAATAGTTTATACAAATGTAACAGCACTCTTTATCCAGCAGGTGTCGCCACGTCACCATCAAACAACACAATGAAACATCTGTTGGAGTCATTTCACTGTGTCGCTTTCAAACAGCAGAAATAATATACCATTGGCCTGTAATGCTTCTGAGTTGTATAAGTTAAACTTTATTGTCATCAATAGTATTGGTCATTAATATCATTTGAACCCAAGTGTCAGGGTGTGAAAAATGTGTTAATAGATGAGAATAAATGCACATATAATATTCTTAGATTCTTGTTTAGTGGACAAATGCTGCACTGAAGAAATATGTATGTGTAAAAAAACCGAGGCTAACATATTCAGAATAACTGTTATCAGAAATTATAAAGTTAAATTGAAACTACATTTAGTTTATTAACCCTCTTGTTGTCCTTGAGCCAAAGAAGGAAGGGAAGGAGGAAGAAAGAAGGAAGGAAGGAAAGGAGGGAGGAAGGAGGGAAGGAATAAGGAAGGAAGGAAAGGAGGGAGGGAAAGGAGGGAGGGAGGGAGGGAGGAAGGAGAGAGGGAGGAAGGAAGGAGGGAAGGAAGGAAAGGAGGAAAGAAAGGAGGGAGAAAAGAAGGAAGGAAAGAAGGGAGGGAGGAAGAAGGAAGGAAGGAAAGGAGGGAAGGAAGAGGAAAGGAGGAAGGAATGACGGAAGGAAGGAAAGAAAATGTTATTATTATTTAAACCTATTTTTTTCTTATGGAGGCAAATGAACCCTTAAACATTTGGAAGGAAAAATAAGAAGTAGGGCTGTCAAACGATTATTTTTTTTAATCGAGATTAATCACATAGTTTCCATAGTTAATCGCGATTAATGGCGTTTTGAATTGCATGTTTAAAATCCTGTTATTTTCCATTTGAAGGCAGTTTTAAGCCCATAATGTAAAGCATTTCTTACCAGAGTGTCTTAACTGGGAATCAATCACGGCTCTGCTGCGACTCCCACACTCCAAAATGGTCCTTTGGTGGAGCTGAGGCTGGCTTGGCTGCACCTGGGTGTTTAGCGTGGAGGTGCTAACTCAAACTCCACGTACTCCGGTGGTAGTTAAACTCCGTTTGACACAGGTTGCATTTTACTTTTGACTTGTCAACTGAAGCGTCTGGAAGTGTTTTAAAGTTAAACAAGCCGTTCAAAAGTCCAGTAGCTCTCTTACTTTCCATCAGCGCGGTAGGTTTACTGCAGGAGGCCACTTCAAAGCATAGCGCTACAGCTAGAGGAGCCGTCTACGGGGGAGTAGAAGGGACAAAAGGGCTTGCAACATTAAAATGAGATTTAAAAAATTAACGTGTTATGGACTGCATTAATCTAATCGCGATTAACCCGTTGACGCTGACAGCCCTAATAATAATTTATCTTAATCTGCTAACTTTGATTTGAACCACAGATTTAGTTAAACAGCACCTTTATTAATGACATCTGTGTCACGGCCATTAACTCCTGGATATAATATGTATTAATATGTTTTAAGCATGTCTGTCTGTTCTCTAACAATGAGCAGAATCAACCTGCAGAGGCCTGAAGGTGTTTATATGAGTTTACTTTCTCACCAGTGTTTTATTAATGTGATTAAAAGCTCTCTTTGGTGGTGCATTCAGGGACACTCCGACATTGGAGAGTTCGATGGGAAGTCTGACGCTTCGGGTGATAAATAGTAATATTTTATTTTAAGTGCTTCTTAAATCTGTGTTGGTGTCTAATAAACATTAATATTCAACATTTCAGTGCTTTTTCATTTGTCAGTGTGTATAAAGTCCTGTATGATGCACGTGACTTACAAATTATTATAATACGTTTGCTTTTATTATGTTAATGACAAATTTTTATGATGATTTTTTGTGCAAATGTGCCAAAAAAAACCAAACAAACAAAACTGAGTCTGTTTAGTTAGGACGCAGTGAAAATGTGACATTTTTCAATATTTTTTAAATATATATATTTTATTGAAATATTGACATTTTATAGACAAAACAATTAATCTAATCCAAAAAAAAAGAACCGCAGATTAATCAATAATAAAGATCTAATTTGGATTTCAATCAAGTTTTGAAATTTAAACCCAGATAACAATTTTGACATTAAGCGAACAACAATGTAATTTTCAGATTTCAGATTTTTTTTTAACAGACATGAACTGAAATGTATTAAAAGATTATTTATAAAAAAAAATGACTGACAGGAGTTTAAATTTATTTTATTTCATGTTATTTATGAGTTAAAGTCAGAAGATGCAGAATAAACTGACACTATAAGACAGAGGTGTCAAACTCATTTTCATTCAAGGGCCACATTCAGACCAATTTGATCTAATGAGGGCCGGATCATTGAAAAGATGGGGGGAAAGAAGGAAGGAAGGAAAGATGGAAGGAAGAAAGGGAGGAAGGACAGATATAAGGAAGAAAGGAAGGAAGGAAAAGGAGGAGGAGAAGGAAGAGTAGACAGGAATGAAAGACAGAAGGAAGGGAGGAAGGAAGGAAGAAAGGAAATATGGAAGAAAGGAAGGGAGGAAGGAAGGAAGGCAGGCAGGCAGGCAGGAAGGAAGGAAAGAAAGATGGAAGGAAAAAAGGGAGGAAAAGAAGGAGGAGAAGGAAGAGTAGACAGGAATGAAAGACGGAAGGAATAAAGGAAGGAAGGAAGGCAGGCAGGCAGGCAGGCAGGCAGGCAGGAAGGAAGGAAATATGGAAGGAAGAAAGGGAGGAAGGACAGATAGAAGGAAGAAAGGAAGGAAGGAAAAGATGGAGGAGAAGGAAGAGTAGACAGGAATGAAAGACGGAAGGAATAAAGGAAGGAAGGAAGGAAGGAAAATAAGACAGGAAGGAAGGACGGAAGGAAGGGAAGATGTAAGGAAGGGAGGGAAATAAGACAGGAAGGAAGGAAGGAAGGAAAGGAAGATAAGGAAAGTGGGCCGGATCGGACCCCTCGGCGGGCCGGATCTCGCCCACGGGCCGCATGTTTGACACCCTTTGCTATAAGATTGTATTTCCTCTTCTTGTCTTCTAGTTTTAACCTGTTCAGACACTTTAAAAAATCAACACTGTGAAGATTATTCAACCACGAAAAAAAAAAAAAGAAAAAAAAGAAATAATAAATCTATATTCATCTCTGTATCACCACATATATAATAAACCTCATCACACCAAAAGCTTGAACTATAATCACTCCTTTAAATACAATCAGCATGATGGAGACTCAGATCATCGTCTAGTACCTTCGATTGATTTTTTTTTTCCTTGTATCATGTGCAACAATAAAACTACTCTAACTCCAGGTATGAAGCTTCTCCGAGTCCGAACTCCTCTCTCAGCTCTCAGTTTGTTGATGTGGCGGTCCCGATAATCTGATCTGATCAGCCTCTGAGTCCCATAATGCACTTCAGTCCATCTCAGCACAACACAGGACAGCTTTTTTTCCATTTTCCTTTTATTGATCCTGTATAAAGTGCTTTTGAGTTCCAAGTCCTGATAATCCTGCAGGATCACGCCGAGAAAAAAAAAAAAAGAGATCCCGAATCAAACACCAAACGGCAATCTGTGGTCTTGTTCGGTTTCAGTCTGAAAAAGAAAGTTGTGGAGGCCGATTTTACATCCGTTCGATCACAACAGCGTTTGAAACCATAATCTGATTATTCCCGACAGCAGGTCCGAGCTGTGAGGTGGTTTTTAGGCTAGTGGCCACAGTCGGTACTGCAGCTCATATCACAAACCACTAAATCACTCATCCTGAATCAGAATTAAGTCGAAAAAAACCCCCCAAAAATAACAGAGTGGTTAGCCTAGCCTAGCACAAAGACTGGAAGTAAAGGGAAACGGTTAGCCTAGCCTAGACTAGCACAAAGACTGGAAGTAAAGGGAAACTGTTAGCCTAGCCTAGCACAAAGACTGGAAGTAAAGGGAAACTGTTAGCCTAGCCTAGCACAAAGACTGGAAGTAAAGAGAAACTGTTAGCCTAGCATCAGAAAGGAAAGAAAACCCACCATCCAACTACTCTGAGTCTGTCTGCTTTACATGTCGTTAGCTTTGAAGCTAATCATTACCCAATATTTCCGTAAAATTAAGTCAAGTTTATTTAGCAAATCAACAGGTTTAACAAACTCTGAAATTAATTATTATGTTGCTAACCTCTTTTTTGATTTCAACATTTCCAAAAAGGAAATTTCAGAATTTTAAAATAAATATTTCAGTAAATTGAAAAGTTCAGTTAACGTCTGTGTTTTTGTGTCTGTAGATTAATGATCCATCGATCGATTAAAACATTTTTAATTTAAGTTTTTATCACCATCAGGGACTTTCTTCTTTTCTTCTTCTTTCTCATTTCATAAAAAATGGAGTGAGACCTCTCATTAGTTTTATCAGAGAAGATCTTTGACATTAAAAATCTGAATTAAAAATCTGAATAATTACAATTTAATCTGTTGGACATTTAAACCAACGAACATATCAAACTTCTTCAGAGTCAAACTTCAAGAAGGAAATGAAGATATTTTGTTTTTTTTCTGCCGTAAAAACTAGAAATTAATGATTTTGAATGAATTTGCTGTAATTTGATCACAGGCTGTCTTTTTTATTGTGATATTTAATGTTGAAGCAAATCTAACAGATCTTTTGTCGGTAATGGAAAATACTTATTTCGTTGTCCATTTCTCGTGCTGTTTTCTGACTGAATGACCGTCGTGACTTGTCAAAGAGTAGAAGGACGATCAAAGATGCTGCTTTATCTGAAACTGAAACAACTGTACGACTGTGAAAATGGAAGAAAATGGAAATGTGGAGATTTATGAGCAAATAAGGAAACGAAAGAGAGTTGACAGGTCTGTTGTAGAAGAGAGTAAAAAAGCTCTTTCTCTCTTCTGTTTCTGCTGTGACTCGTTAGTGTTGCTAAGCTGTGATTGGACAGCTGTAGTTTGGGTGGGAGGGGCTTAGCAAACAGTTAATTTATTAAACCACAGCAGCTTCGTTTTCATCCAAACAACCAAGCTTCAACTCCCGGCGTTAAATTCCCGTCAGGATTGTCTCGATAAAGATCTGAGCTCGGCGGTTCAG
Organism: Scomber japonicus; assembly: GCF_027409825.1. Classification (NCBI taxonomy): domain Eukaryota; kingdom Metazoa; phylum Chordata; class Actinopteri; order Scombriformes; family Scombridae; genus Scomber; species Scomber japonicus. The sequence goes on along the minus strand of NW_026518592.1, from coordinate 10,184 downwards.
AGGCCGTCGTCGGGGTTGTCCTGGACGGGCGTTCGGGCTTTGGGTCGCCGCGGCCGCAGCGAGCTGAAGCAGGACGAGGCGGTGAGGGCGATGCGGCTCAGGCCAACGTTCAGGCAGTGGACCTCGGAGGTGACCGGCACCTCGGCGAAGAGGGCGCGGTCCCGGGACATCCGGATCGAACCGCCGCCGTCGGTGCTCTCGATGTCTTTGACGATGTTGATGATCTCCTGACGCTCCGCCTGGCGGGTCATGCCGCGGATGTTCAGGATGGCGGACACGTGCTTCTTCCTGAACACAGATAGGAGAGAGACGAGGGAACAAACAGGAGGTGTTACTCGACATGTTTTTACAGGACCTGAACAGAAACGTCACACTGGAGTTCATGTAGATACGAAAAGCTTCAGCAGACTAAAGACTGGTGTATAAGTGTGTATATCTGTGTGTGTGTATCCTGGTACGGTGTGTGTATAAGTGTGTGTTCATGTAGATACGAAAAGCTTCAGCAGACTAAAGATTGGAAAGATGCTTCTGTCATGTCTCTACAGTAAATATGAAATATGCTCGGTATCATCCGCCTCACACAGAACTACTCTCCAAAGACTGAAAACATGACCAAAGTCTTCCTAATGAAGGAACATGTCACCCGGTCCTTCATTTTAAAGAGTTTGCGACGTGTTGTCAATAGTTTTTAGACAACAGCAGTATTTCCTGTTGAGCTGTGGTGGAAGTACAGTAACAAAAAGACTTTGGCACTAAAAACACTGTAACGGGGGCTGTGGCTCAGGAGGTAGAGTGGTTGTCCTCCAATTGGAAGATTGGCGGTTCGATTCCCAGCTCCTCCTGTCCACATGTTAAGTGTCCTTGGCAAGATACTTAACCCCAAGTTGCTCCCCACACGCCAACGGTGTATGAATGTGAATGAATGGTTAAATTCCCCCTGATGAGAGCAGGGGAACGTACCAGCTCTGGGGTTGAACAGGAAGTGATAACCAATACGAGCTGTTGTCGTCGTTGGTAGAGTTCATGGTGAGTCGAGATGGACAGACAACACATGAGCCGCTTAACGTGGTTTTGTTTTTCGTGTGGTCGGTCTTTAGAGTTTTTAAATGATCTCGGCTCACCATGAACTCTACCGACGACCCCAACAGCTCGTATTGGCTGCTCCCTGTTATCACATCCTGTTCAACCCCGGAGTTGGTACGTTCCCTTTCTGGTTGATGGGTGATATTTGTAAATTTGTCTCAAGCTTTGTAAAAGTGTTTCGTGTCTTGTTAATTTGTTTTCTGAAATGTAAATTAGTTTCGGGACTTGTAAATGTGTTATGGTAATGTAATTTTGTTTTATGATACTCAGCTCAACTCAACTTTATTTATATGACACTTTAAAACAACCACAGCTGAAACAGAGTGCTCTACATAAATAGATAAAAACAACACAGAAACGTAAAACAATTAACAGGAAATAAATACTAAAATAATTAAAAATAATCACTAAAAACAAACCATAAAACACTAAAACAGGAGCAGAGTCTCATGCACGGTTGAAAGCCAAGGAATAAAAATGGGTTTTAAGAAGAGTTTTAAAAACAGACAGTGAGGAGGCTTGTCTAATAATCTAAAAGGAAGCTCGTTCCATAATTTAGGAGCAGCAACAGAAAATGCTCTCTCCCCTCTGAGCTTCCGCTTTGACCTCGGTACCTCCAGGAGCAGCAGATCAGCTGACCTGAGGCACCGAGCAAGAGCGTGGGGGTGAAGGAGCTCAGAGAGGTAGAGCGGGGCCAGACCATTTAAAGATTTAAAAACAAATTAAAGAGTGTAAACATATGTAAAAATGTTTTCCAAAATGTAAATTTGTCTCAAGCTTTGTAAAAGTGTTTCACATGTTGTAATCTTGGTTTGCACCTCACGGGCCACCTTATTTGAGCCATTAGATCAGGGGTGTCAAACATGCGGCCTGTGGGCCAGAACCAGCCCACAGAGGGGTCCAATCCGGCCCATTTTCCTTCCTGTGTTCTTTTCCTTTTTTCCATCTGTCCTTCCTTCCTTCCTTCCTTCCTTCCATTTGTCTTTCCTGCCTTTCTTCCCTCCTTCCTTTTGTCTGTCTTTCCTTCCTTCCCTCCTTCCTTTTGTCTGTCTTTCCTTCCTTCCCTTCTTATTTCCTTCCTTCCGTCTTTCATTCCTGTCTACTCTTCCTTCTCCACCTTCTTTTCCTTCCTTCCTTTCTTCCTTCCTTCTATCTGTCCTTCCTTCCTTCCTTCCTTCCTTCCTTCCATTTGTCTTTCCTGCCTTTCTTCCCTCCTTCCTTTTGTCTGTCTTTTCTTCCTTCCCTTCTTATTTCCTTCCTTCCGTCTTTCATTCCTGTCTACTCTTCCTTCTCCACCTTCTTTTCCTTCCTTCCTTTCTTCCTTCCTTCTATCTGTCCTTCCTTCCTTCCTTCCTTCCATCCTTCCATCCTTCTATTTGTCTTTCCTGCCTTTCTTCCCTCCTTCCTTTTGCCTGTCTTTCCTTCCTTCCCTTCTTATTTCCTTCCTTCCGTCTTTCATTCCTGTCTACTCTTCCTTCTCCACCTTCTTTTCCTTCCTTCCTTTCTTCCTTCCTTCTATCTGTCCTTCCTTCCTTCCTTCCTTCCATCCTTCCATCCTTCTATTTGTCTTTCCTGCCTTTCTTCCCTCCTTCCTTTTGCCTGTCTTTCCTTCCTTCCTTCCATCTTTTTAATGATCCGGCCCACATGAGATCACATTGTTCTGTATGCGGCCCTTGAATGAAAATGAGTTTGACACCTCTGCATTAAATGAACAGTAACAGGAGTAGGTGGAAGCGTCCGATGTGTTTCGTACCTGACGTCTGGAAACTCTCGGACCAGAACTCCGACCTCCATCTGGATGGAGGGGACATCCTCCAGCTGGATGATCTCTGAGATGTGAGACAGAGCGCTGTCCAACCAGCTGGATGGAGACTCCTAAAAAAAACCAAACACACAAAGGCAGCCGAACGTTAATGAGACTCAACACTTACTGCAAATCTAACCGCTGTAATTATAGAGCTCTACATCATCAGATACATGCAGTACACTGATACACCACCAGGGGGAGTTTTAATTTAACATGCAGTACACTGATACACCACCAGGGGGAGTTTTAATTTAACATGCAGTACACTGAAACACCACCAGGGGGAGTTTTAATTCAACATGCAGTACACTGATACACCACCAGGGGGAGTTTTAATTTAACATGCAGTACACAGATACACCACCAGGGGGCGTTTTAATTCAACGCTGTCAATCAGTGAGACACAGTTTTGAAGCCTGGATTTTGTCCTTTTGAAGTAACAGACTTCCTTCCTTCCTTCCTTCCTTCCTTCCCCCCTCTTTCTTCAATTTTTCCTTTGTTCTTCCCCTCCTTCCATACTTCTTTGCTCTCTTCTTTCTTTCTTTCCTTCCTTCCTTCCTCTTTTCCTTCCTCCCTTACTCCTTTCTTTCTTTCTTTCCTTCCTTCCTTTCTCCCTCCTTCCCTTCCTCCTTACTCCTTTCCTTCCTTCCTTCCTTCCTTCCTTCCTTCCTTCTTTCCTCCCTCTCCTTACTCCTTTCCTTCCTCTCCTTACTCCTTTCCTTCCTTCTTTCCTCCCTCCCTCTTTACTCCTTTCCTTCTTTCCTTCCTTCTTTCCTTCCTCCCTCCTTACGCCTTTCCTTCCTTCCTTCCTTCCTTCTTTCCTCCCTCCCTCCTTACTCCTTTCCTTCCTTCCTTCCTTCCTTCCTTGACCTGAGGACAACAGGAGGGTTAAATCAAAGATCCTAAACACTCTGGTTGTAGCATCAGTTAAAACCGCACTGTTCCATCTCAGCCACTAGATGGAGCCACAGAGCTCATATTTCCCACACTCACCAGGTCCTTGAAGAGGACTTTGATCTGTTTGCCTTCGTCTCGGAGCCGGCCGGCCATCCTCTTCCTCATCTTCATGGAGGTGCAGATGATTCTGCCGCGCATGACGGAGCGGAGATACTCGGTGACGACGCGGCGGTGGACCTCGGCCACCAGCAGCTGAGGAAGAGGAGGAGGAAGAGGAGGAAGAGGAGGAGGAAGAGGAAGAAGGAGGAGAAGAGATGATGAAGATGAAGAGAGAGACACTCAACTGACCACAGACTGGTCATCATAAAAATGTGGGGTGTGTGTGTGTGTGTGTGTGTGTGTGTGTGTGTACCTGGTAGGGTGTGTGTGTGTGTGTGTGTGTGTGTACCTGGTAGGGTGTGTGTGTGTGTGTGTATGTACCTGGTAGGGTGTGTGTGTATGTATATGTGTGTATAAATATGTGTACCTGGTAGGGTGTGTGTGTGTGTGTGTGTGTGTGTGTGTGTGTGTGTGTGTGTGTGTGTGTACCTGGTAGGGTGTGTGTGTGTGTGTGTGTGTACCTGGTAGGGCGGGCTGTGTGTGTGTGTGTGTGTGTGTGTGTGTGTGTGTGTGTGTGTGTGTGTGTGTATATGTGTGTACCTGGTAGGGCGGGCTGTGTGTGTGTGTGTGTGTGTGTGTGTGTGTGTGTGTATATATAAGTGTGTACCTGGTAGGGCGGGCTGTGTGTGTGTGTGTGTGTGTGTGTGTGTGTATATATAAGTGTGTACCTGGTAGGGCGGGCTGTCCATCCTGTGGTAGGGTGTGTGTGTGTGTGTATATGTGTGTACCTGGTATGGTGTGTGTGTGTGTGTATATGTGTGTACCTGGTAGGGTGTGTGTGTGTGTGTGTGTGTGTGTGTGTATGTGTGTATATATAAGTGTGTATCTGGTAGGGCGGGCTGTCCATCCTGTGGTAGGGTGTGTGTGTGTGTGTGTGTGTGTGTGTGTGTGTGTGTGTGTGTGTGTATATGTGTGTACCTGGTAGGATGTGTGTGTGTGTGTGTGTGTGTGTGTGTGTGTGTGTGTGTGTGTGTGTGTGTGTGTGTGTGTACCTGGTAGGGTGTGTGTGTGTGTGTGTGTGTATATGTGTGTATGTACCTGGTAGGGTGTGTGTGTGTGTGTGTGTGTGTGTGTGTGTGTGTGTGTGTGTGTACCTGGTAGGATGTGTGTGTGTGTGTGTGTGTGTGTGTGTGTGTGTGTGTGTGTGTGTGTGTGTGTATATGTGTGTACCTGGTAGGGTGTGTGTGTGTGTGTGTGTGTGTGTGTGTGTGTGTGTGTGTGTGTGTGTACCTGGTAGG
>NW_026518592.1:0-2500 GCF_027409825.1 Scomber japonicus | reverse complement strand
CGTTCAGACAGCACTCTGACTCCCTGCTGGACGATGTGATCCAGAGCTTTGTTGGCTCGACGGAGAGAGTCCTCGCTGACCGAAGTGTCACACTGAGCGCAGCGCTGCACGAAACCTCTGTACACACACACACACACACACACACACACACACACACACACACATACACGTATACATTACCAAACAGGGACCGTAATCGTACAGCTACCAAGTGGGGACCACAAGCTGAGAACTTTTATTTTTAAAGCAAAAACTTAAAAAATGTGAAGTGAGAATAAAGTTGGACAACAGATATTAAACACAAGTTAAATTAATAATCATTATTAAACATAATTTACATAAATATCACTGCTGATTCATTTGTGAAAGATGAACAAAGACTGCTGCGATATTTGTGCACATATCTATTCGATGCTCTTATAACAAAAGGAAAGCATTAAATTACATATTGCACAAGACTTAACACACAGTTCCAACTTTTCTTTCTTCTTAGTGGAACAAAAATCTTAATAATAAATGAGGAGAAATGCAATTTACACCTTAATAAATAGTTTAAAATCATCACTTAAACATCCTCCATAGTGTGTAAAACCTGCAGCGCATTTTTTTTAAAACCAGGTGGGGAGTTCCTGTCCTCTGAAAAGAAGCCAATCAGGAAGTAACTTAGAGCTGCATTCTATCAAAAGGCCACCAGGGGGCGACCGTCTCTATACAAGTCAATGGAGAATTCACCAACTTCTCACTTGATTTCTAACCTCAGTAAACGTTTTCAAAATGTGTTTATGGTCTCAATCGCTAGTTTAAAGCCTTCTTCAATGCAGTATGATGTTCATTTGGGACATTTTGGCCTCCCTGATTTTATATGTGACGATAAAGCAGGGTATGCATTAGGGCGTGGCTACGTCCTGATTGACAGGTTGATTGACCAATGTCCTCCAGATCCAGCCCTCGCAACCATAGCAACCTCCCCGCTCCGCCCATGGCCCCGCTTCATGCCCATATAAGTAGAATCCATGTTTTTATTTTTCCCAGCATGCACCTGAAATTTTCAAGATGGCGCTGCCTAGATTAGAAACTATTGGCTTCCGAGCAGCAGTCCACAAACCAATGGGTGACGTCACGGATGTTACGTCTGTTTCTTTTATACAGTCTGTGGTTCTGACTGATCTTTTTCATGTTGTTGATATAAAACTGAATTTTTCTCCTTTTAGCTAGCTGTCGTCCTCCCGGGTCAAATTGACCCCATCTCTTTTGACTGTTCCTTCCTTCCTTCTTTCCTTCCTTCCTCCCTCTTTCTTTAATTTTTCCTTTGTTCTTCCCCTCCTTCCATACATCTTTGCTCTCTTCCTTCCATCCTTCCTTGCTTCTTTCCTTCCTTTCTTCCTTCCTTCCTCCTTTCTTTCTTTCTTTCCTTCCATCCTCCCTCCCTCCCTTCCTCCTTTCCTTCCTTCCTCCCTTAGTCCTTTCTTTCTTTCTTTCTTTCTTTCTTTCTTTCTTTCCTTCCTTCCTTCCTTCCTTCTTTCCTCTCTCCCACCTTCCTTCTTCCCTCCCTCCCTTCCTCCCTCCCTCCCTTCCTTCCTTCCTTTTTTCCTCCCTCCCACCTTCCTTCTTCCCTCCCTCCTTACTCCTTTCCTTCCTTGATCTGAGGACAACAGGAGGGTTAAAACTAAAGGAGTTAATAGATGTAATACCTCAGGTGACAGGCAGGTGGCAGTAATGAGTAGCTGTGAGTGTTCCTCCTTTCCTTCCTTCCTTCCTTCCCTCCTTCTTTCCTCCATCCCACCTTCCTTCTTCCCTCCCTCCTTCCTTCTTCCCTCCCTCCTTACTCCTTTCTTTCCTTCCTTCCTTTCTCCCTCCCTCCCTTCCTCCTTTCTTTCCTTCCTTCCTTTCTCCCTTCTTCCCTTACTACTTTCTTCCTTTCTTTATCCCTCCCTCCCTTCCTCCTTTCCTTCCTTCCTTCCTTCCTCCCTCCCACCTGACTTCTTCCCTCCCTCCTTCCTTCTTCCCTCCCTCCTTACTCCTTTGCTTCCTTCCCTCCTTCCTCCCTTACTCCTTTCTTTCTTTCTTTCCTTCCTTCCTTCCTTCCTTTCTCCCTCCCTTCCTCCTTTCCTTCCTTCCTTCCTTCCTTCTTTCCTCCCTCCCACCTTACTTCTTCTCTCCCTCCTTTCTTCCTCCCTCCCTCACTTCCTCCTTCCTCCTTTCTTTCCTTCCATCCCTCCTTCCTCCCTTACTCCTTCCGTCCTTCCTTTCTCCTTCCGTCCTTCCTTTCTCCTTCCTCCTTCCCTCCCACCTTACTTCTTCCCTCCCACCTTCCTTCTTCCCTCCCTCCTTACTCCTTTCCTTCCTTCCTTCCTTGATCAGGGTTAAAACTAAAGGAGTTAATAGATGTAATACCTCAGGTGACAGGCAGATGGCAGTAATGAGTAGCTGTGAGTGTTTCTCCTTCCCTCCCTCCCTTCCTTCCTTCCTTCCTTCCTTCCTTCCTAATGAGTAGCTGTGA
>NW_026518591.1:0-28117 GCF_027409825.1 Scomber japonicus | reverse complement strand
AGGCTGGGCAAAAACCTCCCACGGGCACAGCCGGTAAAGAGAGAGTAGTCATGGTGATAGGTGAATTCAAACAGGGCTTCGAAAACCTTCAGGGAATGAGGTGCGAGTGTGAGTGTTTTTCCTTTATGTGTGTGTGTGTGTGTGGGGGGGGGGGGGGGGGGGGGGGGTGTATAGTGGTGGTTTGGGGTGTGTTTATAGATTTTTTTTTTTTTTGGTGTAAAAAGGAGAGAAAGGTTGCTGTGACCTTGATGAAAACTCACAGGGTGCTGGGTTTTTTCATTTTTTTTCCTACATTCAAACACTGAGTGTGAGTTTTTACCTGAGCTGAGAGAGTCACAGAGACTGAGGATGAGGATGAGGAGAGGATGAGGGGTAAAATGCATCCCATGTACATGTCAACAACTCAGATTAGTGCCCCAGCTTGTACAGTTTAATAATTTGATTGACAGCAGACATGGATCGGGACTCTTTGCCCTCAGTTTTGCTTGTCAGGCTCCACAGTTTGCCTTTATCATTTGGTTGTTGGGGCTTTTTGCAGCAACATGCAGCCTAATGGGAAGAAAAAGTTCACTTTCTTGGGCATGTTTATAGAAAAAAAACACAATTTTTGACATTTATCTACAGGTGATGACTTTATACATAATATTGTATTTTCTCACCAAATGTAGGACTATTCAACTTTTGGTAATAGTTGTAAAACTTCCTTCAATCCTCCCTTTCATCCTTTCATCTTTTCATCCTGTCTTCTCTTCCTTCCTTCCTTCCTTCCTTCCTTCAATGCACCGGCCCACATAAGATCAAATTGGGCTGTATGTGGCCTTTCACCTAAAAACTATACTAGCATTGATCATCAGTCAGTAAAGCAGCAAATGACGATGTTCCTGATTCAACTATAGTATATTTCAGCAACAACTACTTCACATATTGCATTTTTGTAAATCAATACTACTGTTGTTACTCTTTTGTTGCAGAAAATGACATTCAGATTGTAATTTTGGTCTAGTTTAAGAAACCATGACTTCATTGTGTGTGTCCCCCCCCCCCCCCCCCCCATCCTCCCCATCACTCTGGAAAACAAAACATGTGCCACTTTCCCTTTCCAAAACAAAAACAAAATAAACCACTACTTTCTACTTTCCAGAACTAGCAAAACATCTAGACGTCTAATTTACCGAAACAAGCCAAAATTGAGCAAGTAGGTACACGTGTGTAATTAGATTAAATCACTCCGGTAATGAACAGTACAGAAATTCACACCCAGCTGCTGCTTCGGAGCTCTATATTCATTGTTGCATTTCATTTTCCATTTTCACAACTACTGCAGATTTTAAAATTAGAGGCAGTAAAAGGCAATGAAGGGGAGGGGGGGGGGTGTTTGTGTACCAGTACCAAAACTGTTTAGCATTTATTTCAAGAGCACATCATCATACTCCTTCTCCCCTCTATATCCTCTGAGTTTCTCTTTTTAACCTTTCTGTCGTCCTCCCGGGTCAAATTGACCCCGTCTGTTTTGGCAGTTCCTTCTTTCCTTCCTTCCTCCCTCCCTCCTCTGTCCTTCCTTCTTTCCTTCCTCCATCCCTCCTTCTCTCTTTATTTCCTTCCTCTCTTTCCTCCCTTCCTTCCTCCATCCCTGCTTCTGATCCTTCCGTCTATCCTTCATTCCTTCCTTCCTCCCTCCCTCCTCCATCCCCCTTCCTTCCTTCATTCTGTCCTTCCTTCCTTCCTCCCTCCTCCACCCCCCTCTCTTCCTTTCCTTCCTCTCTTTCCTCCCTTCCTTCCTCCATCCCCCTTTCTTCCTTCATTCTATCCTTCCTTCCTTCCTCTCTCCTTCCTTCCTTCCTTCTTTCCTCCCTCCTTTCCTTCTTCCTTCCTCCCTTCCTTCATTCCTTCCTTCCTTGACTCGAGGACAACAGGAGGGTTAAAGCTATACTATGCCATGTTGCCTCCCAATATAAAAGCCTTCCAGTGAAGAGAAGGTATTCTGCCCTTGAACAAAAGGAAGAATTGCAATGTGACATAGGAGCAGATAAGAGAACAAGGAAAATCTTATTATACAGCTGCTATTTATGAGAAAAATCAACATTACTTCATGTTTAAACTGCTTTCTCTATATTATTACTACTTCTAAAACCTAATGCAGCTTTTCCATTCACAGTATTACTACTACAGCTTATTTAAAATACTAATACTGTAGCTGCTATGTAGTACTTAATGCTATGCTAATGCTATATGCACACAGCGCTAACAAATACAGACACAATATCATGTTTAAACTGCTTTTTTCTATATTATTACTACTTCTAAAACCTAATGCAGCTTTTCCATTCACAGTATTACTACTACTTCGTGCCTACTACTACTACTACTACTACTGCTTCTTTAAATAGCCTACTTCTATTGTTGCTGCTATATAGTACTTTTTAATGCTAAGCTAATGCTATATGCACACAATGCTAACAAATACACACACAATATAAAACTATAATAGTGTTACAGCTTCCATTTATGAGACAAAAATCAACATTGCTTCATGTTTAAACTGCTTTTTCTATATTATTACTACTTCTAAAACCTAATGCAGCTTTTCCATTCACAGTATAACTACTACAGCTTATTTAAAATACTAATATTGTAGCTGCTATATAGTACTTTTAATGTTATGCTAATGCTATATGCACACTATGCTAACAATTTATGAGCAAAAATCAACACTGCTTCATGTTTAAACTGCTTTTTCTATATTATTACTACTAAATTCACAGTACTACAGCTTCTTTAAATACTTCTATTGTCTCTTGATAAAAAAAGGGGGGGGGTGTAGCCTATAGGGGGAAATTAAAGTCTAGTCTCTATTAGCAGCATATCTCAAATACAAGCTTTATTCTGTTGACAGTATGTGATGCTGGCTGTCTTTCTGAAGATGACAAACTCCACCTGTGTTGACAGAAGCATCACGACAGGATAGAAATAGAGATAGACTTGGATCACTGGCGAGCTAGAATTCAGTGTATGCGACCATGACAGTATCTTGGAGAAGATTCCTCTGCGTGGGATGCTCTGAAAACATTGGCAGCGAGCCACCTCTTTCACCGCGCCATGAATGCATTACATAACCACCAGAAACCGGAGACAAGGAGGAGTAGATTCCTTTGTCAGAGTTCAAAGTGCACCGCCGAGAGATAATGGCCTCCTTTTATCAGCACGCCATGGTAATGAGCTTGTTCATCACCTTGGGGAGAAGAGAGGACAGGTGGGGAGGACGGAGCAGGGAGGAGGAGGAGGTGGGGGGGGGGGTTTGGATGGTGGGGAGGGCTGAGGAATGCCCATCCATCAGGAGATGTACCAGAGCCCCAGCCCCCTCAGACCTCCAGACCTCTTCATCATTGTCTGTGTTCGTAGCGGGTGTGTGGAAAAACCATCCAGTCTTCAGTACAACACATGCAACCAGTGTTACTACTGCATGGGAGGATTTTATTCTATAATAATTCAACAAGTGAATACCATATATATACATTTTGTCATGCTCTGGATGTCAGAAAGAGGAATTAGTCTTCTCCCTGCTCCCCTCCTCCACAGGCAGGCAGGAAGGAAGACAACCAGAAAGCAGTTTGACATATAAAGATATTGCAGACTATTGAGTGCACAAAGCATCTGATTTTGACACCAGATGCTACAAATACAGGAATATACTGCACATATAAAAGTAAAAAAAATAGCATGCAATGTTAAGATATTCAAGATGTCAAGGTGGCTCTATTATTTTGCGGTCAATCATGGAGTTTTGGTGGCCTAAGCTTAACCTGAGCTTAAAAGACTACTTTGACATTTTGGGGAAATATGCAAATTGGCTTTCATGCTTATTTGCTTCTTGGTTGAGAGTTAGAGGAAGAGTGTTGAAGTAGGAAATCATTTAAGCATACTCAGACATGAAAACGGGTCATGGGTGAAAAAGGTGAGAAGGATACGACCCCTCTAGGGAGGTTAGGGCTTGAAATCATCAATCTGATGCATTTTGAGAGGAAATTCAAGCAGAACTACAACCCGACCCCGGATAAGCAGCAGAAGACGGACGGACAGAGGACAGTGCAGTTTGATGAAAGTGCAAAGATTAAAAGAAACATGTTCAATGTAAATTTCTGCTTGAAAACCACATCTGTATCCCATTTATATGGAAATGGTTAAATACACACACAAATACACACACACACATACACACACACACACACACACACACACAACAATACAACAGACAACTAGTTTACTAGTGCACAAGTGTGGATGTAGTAGTTGTTGGAAACTCCTGTACTTGCACAGGATTCACACTGACTGATAAATTCAACACCAGACTCTCAGCACATGCAGTGAATGTGTGTGTGTGTGTGTGTGTGTGTGTGTGTGTGTGTGTGTGTGTGTGTGTGTATTATCAAAACTTACTATACACTCAGATATGCAGAAACACTTAAAAGAATAGCAAACAACCTGTTTTTAGAATCTCCACAATATCAAACATCCCAACAACAAATGTTTTCAGAGTCATAAAAAAAACACAATGCACATTAACAACACACACACACACACACACACACACACACACACACACACACACACATTGGAGTAGTTCCCTTATGCAATGACCTTTCTCCTAGCAAACTCCTCCACAACATCTCTAAAGTCCAGGTCTCTGACAGGTTCAGACTGTATAGCCAGTAATGATAAAAGGACTTCAGGCTCATTTTTGATTCTCCCCAAATGAGAAAATGAGCTCCCCCCCTCACAGTTTGTCACCGGCAACGTGAGGAACATCCTCAAAGCCACATAAACATTAGGGAAGACTAACTGCACTGGCCAAACTTCAATCTGGTTTTCAGCATGTTTGAGGGTGACTTGTCTGTTTCAGCCAACATGAAGGACCGGAACTGCAGACACGTAAAACACGCTGTTCCGCTAACGGGACGGACCGGAAGTTGGGAGGTAGCCACAAGTTCTTCTGAATGTTTTAAACACCAACCCTTAAACATATATATTCATACCATACATTGTTGGAAAGCTTAGATTGTCCTGATTCATTCAAGACCACCCACGACTTATATGGTTGCTCACAGCCGTAATAGTATTAGCGGTTAGCTCGGCTAGCCACTCAGCTAAAGTAAGAAAAGCTATAATGCTACATACCTTCAAAGTCTTCCCTTTATCCACAACGATCATCTTATGACTCAGGACTTTCTGTACAGCTCGCCAAGTATCCATTCTTGTGAAATATGAAATCCGTTTCCATAAAACCGGAATATTTTCCTCAATATGTCCATGTATTTAGTCCAACACGTAACGTAATAACACACATCAACCATCAACGGTCCCTGTAACGACTCCTGCGTGCATCTGTGGGACACGTGACTGTTTCATACGACACCACACACACCAGCCAATCAGTGCTTAGGATGAGGCAGCACATGTCTCCAAAGCCAATGAGGACATGTGACCGACGACAAAGTGGGTGACAATAGGTGCGTGTATTAATCGTCTATCTATGGTATTAATGAGGTCTACTCACATAAAAAAAACACCAAGTGACGGAGGCCACTTGACACCCCCCCCCCCCCCCCCCCCAAAAAAAAAAAAAAAAAAATTCTCATGGATCTGCATGATTCACGTAGGACATCTATTTTGGTTTCAAAACGGCAAATTTCGCCGAAAGGTGAGTGATTTTCATGTCTGATACTGCTCTTTATAAAATAGCACCTTAGTGGGGTTTTTTTGCCTTAGGAGTTTCTCCTGTTTCCAGTCTTTATGCTACGCTAAGCTAAGCTAACCAGCTGTTGGTTTAAGCATCATACCTGAGGGACGGATGTAAGAGTGATATTGATCCTGCCTAAAAAAAGGACATTGCAGTTGTTGGTCTTGTACAAGTGTCACTATTTTTGCGCTGATGTGTCCTTTAGAAAGAGAACTGAATCCCTGTTTTCACTCATATGGATAAAATGCACCAGATGCTGATTTCCGAATAGCATATTTAAAAGCGATAATAAACCGGTGACAGAAGGACATACAGTCTCATGTACTCGTGTTTTAATTAGCAGATTATTGCATCTCGTCACTCTGCACCGAACATCAGCTAAATGCCCAAATGTAAGTGGGAGAGTTATAAACCACTGGAGACCTACAAAATTTCCAATATGCCATATTGGTTCATCTGTAAAACCAGCGGGAGTCCGTCTCAGCTTCTTTTTGTGGCTGAATATGAATGAAAACCATCCGGGAAGGTTTCCAGGTGACAAAGACTTGACGGACTACCATCCTCATGTGGGGTCGCTGACCTCCACTTTCTTTCTGGTTTAACAAGCAAACCCCCCCCTCACCCCCTCCCCACCCTCCTCCCAGGCCTACAGGACATACGAGCTCTGAGGAGGGGGCTGTGTGTGTGTTTGTGTGTGTGTGTGTGTATACATATGCGCATGTGGTGAAACCTTGCTCTAGGGAAGATCTTGTTCTCCTGATCAACCTTGAATGTTCTCATTCATTACACTGAATGAGTCGGGTCTCTTTAAAATGAAAACCTGAAGAGTTCGGTTGAGAACCTGCTCTATGTGTAAAGAGCCTTGAGATAACTCTGTTGTAATTTGGCGCCATACAAATAAAGATTGATTGATTGATTGACAGTAGCTCTGAATTGGCGCTTTTCCACTACACAGTTCCAGCTCGACTCGACTCGATTCGACTCTGTTTTTCTTGCGTCCCCACTAGGGATAGTACCTGGTACCTGGTACTTTTTTAGTACCTGCTCTGCTGAGGTTCCAAGCGAGCCGAGCCGATACTAAATGTGACGTCGACAGACTGCCGGCCGCTGATTGGTCAGAAGAGTTGTCGCTGGAAGAGTCATGAGCCGTCCCACACAAGACTCAAACTCGCCATTTTTAAATACCGGCAACAGCGTTACAGTCATACGTTGCTCTTCTCTTTGCTTTGTGTGTGACAGAAAGCCACATACAGCAGCAAGTACACCGTCGCCTCCATGTCCTCCATTGTTTATGTGTTTGTGTCGCGTATAAAACAAAGTCACAGCAGTTTCGCGGAGCCGTTGCTATGACGACCCCGCCCACGTTGAGTAGGTACCTTTTTGTAATGGAAAAGGTCGTTCCTGGAACTGAGCCGAGTCGAGTCGAGCCGAGTAGTGCTGGAACTGTGTATACAATCTCCGACTAGTGGAGTTAAATAGGAGTTTTAAGCCTTCCTTCTTCCTCCCTTCCTTCTTTCCTTCCTTCCTTCCTCCCTTCCTTCCTTCATTGACTCGAGGACAATAGGAGTTTTAATCCTCACTGATGGATCCACATTTTAACTGTACATGCCTCTTTATATATTTATCTAATAGTGTGGTTGGATGATATGGAAAAAACCTCTAACTGCTAATTAATAACATTTTAAGCATGTTTGTTTGATGTGTACGAAGCCCCGCATGATTCAAGGTTACCAATTAAGTCATTTGTTCCTTTAAATGAATTAATCTGTTCCCATGAATAAATAATAATACTCAGCCTTGGAGTATTTACAACAACTGCTCTCTCTAGATCAGGGGTGTCAAACATGCGGCCCGTGGGCCAGAACCGGCCCGCCAAGGCGTCCAATCCGGCCCACTGTCCTTCTTGTCTTCTGTCCTTCTTTCCTTCCTCCCTTTCTTACTTCTTTCCCTCTTTGTTTCCTTCCCTCCGTCCTTCCTTCCTTCCTTCCATCTTTCCTTAATTGTCTTTCCCTTTCTTCCTTTCCTTCCTTTCCTTCCTCCCTCCCTCCTTTCCTTCCTTGCTTCCGTTCTTCCTTCCTTCGTCTTCTTTTCCTTTCTTCCTTTCCTTCCTTCCTTCCTTCCTTCCTTTCTGGTCTTCTTTTCCTTTCTTCCTTTCCTTCCTTCCTTCCGTGCTTCCTTCCCTTCTTGTCTTCTTTTTCTTTCTTCCTTTCCTTCCTAATCCCTCTAACCTTCCTCCTTCCTTCCTTCCTTCCTTCCTTCCTTCCTTCCTTCCTCCTTCCCTCCTTCCCTCAGTCCTTCCTTCCTTCCTTCCTTCCTTCCTCCCTCCCTCCTTCCCTCAGTCCTTCCTTCCGTCTTTCCTTCCTATCACTTTTTCCTTCCTTCCTTCCTTTTGTCTTTCCTTCCCGCCTTTCTTTCCTTTATTTCACTTTTCCTTCCTTCCATCCTTGTTTCCTTCCTTCCTTCCTCCCTTCCATCTATTTAATGATCCGGCCCACATGAGATGAAATTGTATGTGGCCCTTGAATGAAAATGAGTTTGACCCCCCTGCTCTAGAATGATTCTCATATATTAGTGTTAAGTGTTAAGTGTGTGTGTGTGTGTGTGTGTGTGTGTGTGTGTGTGTGTGTGTGTGTGTGTGTGTGTGTGTGTGTGTGTGTGTATTGTAACAGTAGGAACTGGAGTCACTGGTTGTTCTGGTTTGTCTGGTCAGTCAGCGGGTTAGCTACCTTTGAAGACTCAAGGCCTTTAGTGTTGATTTAGGGCAGGGGTGTCAAACATGCGGCCCGTGGGCCAGAACCTGCCCGCTGAGGGGTGCACTCTGGCCCACTTTCCTTCCTGTGTTCTTTTCCTTCCTTCCATCTTCCCTTCCTTCCTTCCTTCCTTCCTTATTTCCTTCCTTCCTTCCTTCCTTCCTCCCTCTTTCTTTGAATTTTCCTTTGTTCTTCCCCTCCTTCCATACTTCTTTCCTCACTTCCTTCTCTCCTTACTTCCTTCCTCTTTTCCTCCCTCCTTCCCTCCTTCCACCTTTCCCTTCTCTCCTTCCTTCCTTCCTTCCTCTTTTCCCCCCTCCTTCCCTCCTTCCACCTTTCCCTCCTCCCTGTCTTCTTTCCTTCCTCCCTTCCTTCTCTCCTTACTTCCTTCCTCTTTCCCTCCCTCCCTCCTTCCACCTTTCCTTCCTCCCTTCCTACTTTCCTTCCTCCCTTCCTTCCTTCCTTCCTTCCTTCCTTCCTTCCTTCCCTTCCTCCCTTCCTTCTCTCCTTACTTTCTTCCTCTTTTCCTCCCTCCCTCCTTACTCCTTCCTTCCTTCCTTCCTTCCTTCCTTCCAAGGGTTAATCCCTCTCTGGGAAAATGGCCTGACATGACTTAAACTGTATATTTACTGTTAAATGAATGAGTGAATGTATTTTTGATGGTTAGTTGCTAGGGGATACGTGGATATATTTAGTTTTGCCCATTTTTTCCACTAGTAGTGAATTTCTGCCGATTCTTCTCTTTCATTCACAAATACTTTATATTTATTATAATATCTAGCCGGTTATCTTTTGCCTCATATTCAGTGAATTAATCAGCTGTTGAATTTCATTCGATCTTAGTCCCATTATCCACCTGCTGGCTTTCCTTCACTGCCTCGGGGGGATCTAGCCACCTTTCTTCACGGGCTCACGTTTAATGAAGATGCTACATATTAATAGAGTCTAATCAGGAGTCTTTCTCTATTAACCATCCAAAAAAATGAGATGCATTTCAAATTTGTCTCTATTTAATTAATTTGGAGGGTCAAATGACACTTCTTTTTTTTTTTGCACACTGCTGAGTCTGAGGAGGTTTTCCTGGAACTGTGCTTATTACACAAGTGAAGGTAATATTTAACTGTGGCCGCAAGTGTCACGAGTCTTAAAATAGAGCTACTGATGAGAAATGCTGTGTGACTATTTAAAGGTACAGTTTATATAAATGAAGGTATATCTTTACAAAGCTGCCCATTATAACCGTGCAAGAGCAACTCTCTGTTCTTAACCCTCCTGTTGTCCTCAAGTCAAGGGAGGAAGGGAGGAAGAAGGAAGAAAAGGAGGAAAGGAGGGGGGAAGGACTGCCGGAAAGGAAGGAGGGATGGAAGGAAGGAAAGGAGGGAGGAAAGAAAGGAGGGAGGGAGGAAGGAAAGAAGCAAGGAAGGAAAGGAGGGAGGAAAGAAAGAAGGAAGGGAGGACAGAGGAAAGAAGGGAGGAAGAAAGGGAGGAAAGAAGGAAGGAAGGAAGGAAGGAAGGAAAGAAGGACAGAAGGAAAGGAGGGAAGGAGAAGGAAAGGAGGGAGAAAGAAAGGGAGGAAAGAAGGAAGGAAAGAAGGAAGGAAGGAAGGAAAGGAAAGGAGGGAAGGAGGAAGGAAAGAAGGACAGAAGGAAAGGAAGGAGGAAGGAAAGAAGGAAGGAAGAAAGGGAGGAGAAGAAGGAACAGTCAAAAGACACAGGGTCAATTGACCTTCCTTCCTTTTGTCTTTCCTTCCCATCACTTTTTCCTTCCTTACTTCCATCGTTTTGTCTTTCCTTCCCTCCTTTCTTCACTCTCTCCAACTCTCCCAAATTATTGAGATCCTTCAAACAGCAGGAAACCAACTTTGGCGTCCTGGTGGAGTATCAGATTGAAGATTTGACCATTCTACAATTATTTCCTTTCTTTATTATATTACTCAAGTTTTCAGTTTTCATTTCTTTTTTTTCAATTTGAATTAAAATGCTAATAAATATACGTTTGAAAACTATAAAAAAAAAAACTCTTGAGAGTGTGCTTCAATTATTTAGGGTGGCTTTGAGGCACGGAGCATGGCAGGCTCGGTGGAGCAGCGTTAAAGCCGAGGCACTTTGTTGCTTGCAATCGGAGATGAAGAGGCTATTTGTCTGTGTAGTGTGCTGAGCTCTTATCGGGGATTTGTTTGCGGCACAATTTAATTTGCATAAATTTCTTGGAGAGTAAAGATGAAAACTCGATGCTCTTGGCTCGAGCGGGAGGGACAGATTGGACTCACAGTGCACATTCCTCCAACCGGCTCGCCCCCATCGCTTGTTCTAATGTCGAACCTTGGGATAAGCTTTTTTCATCTCGGTATTAATATTCTTACACATTGAGCAACATAGTATTTGATTTTGAGATTATTTCAGTTTATCACAACTCAAGTCTCTTATTTTGTAGCTTTAGTTTAGTTTTTATTTTGAAGGAATTGACTAGTTTTCAGTTTGGTTTTATTTTGAAGGAATTGACTAGTTTTTAGTTTGGTTTTATTTTGAAGGAATTGACTAGTTTTTAGTTTGGTTTTATTTTGAAGGAATTGACTAGTTTTCAGTTTAGTTTTATTTTGAAGGAATTGACTAGTTTCAGTTTATTTATTTATTTATTTTTTCATCTCGGTATTAATATTCTTACACATTGAGCAACACAATATTTGATTTTGAGATTATTTCAGTTTATCACAACTCAAGTCTTATTTTGTAGCTTTAGCTTTAGCCATCATTTCTATATCAGTAGTAGCTCAGATCTGAGGTGATGTCACTACGAGTAAATCTATAATAAGAAAGTTTAATGTTCAGAAAATGGAAATAAGCCGACATTATCAGGGGAGGTACAGGAAGTATGAAGGGTCAGAATTAGGAATTAGGAAACTGGTGCGAGCCATAGACCAGGTGTAACATTAGTGAGTCACACTGTTGCACTCAGTGACATATTCCTTCATGACCATGAATGCAGTTTGATGTTGCTTGAGTAAAAGACTATTACATATTTGTTATATTCATTACTCTCCATCTTCAGTAGGAACCAGTGGATCTGGGCTGGATGCCACAGACAAGGAGAGGAAGGTGGGAAGTATTGTGTTGGAGTTTTTACAATAAGTAAAATATAGAAAGGTTTGAAGCTCATCCAAACATTTCATAAAGCAGAATAATGGAAGCTACTGGATATTATCTAATCACAATTAATTTAAATATTAGTTTTTATTTTAATTTCAGTTAAGTAAATTATTTTTTCATTGCTAGTTTTAGTCTTAGTCTTAGTTTTCGTTAACTCAGTTATATATTCCTTCATCACCATGGATACAGTTTGAGCAAAAGACTATTACATATTCATTACTCTCCATCTTCAGTAGGAACCAGTGGATCTGGGCTGGATGCCACAGACAAGGAGAGGAAGGTGGGAAGTAATATGTTGGAGTTTTTACAATAAGGAAAATATAGTTTAGTTTAGTTTATTTGGATCCCCATTAGCTGTTACCCAGGCAACAGCTACTCTTCCTGGGGTCCATATTAAAATAAATACAACCAATTACAATTACAATATAACATAAATGCATACCTAAATAGAGTGCCCCCCCCCCCTTTAAGAGATATAGAAAGGTTTGAACCTCATCCTTTAACTTGGTGAAGGTAACTAAGAGAGAATTAAAGGCCAAAATGAGGCAATGGAGACATAGGCCTACATTTCATAAAGCAGAATAATGGAAGCTACTGGATATCATCTTATTACAAGGCTGATGTTCTTCACCTTGCTAAAGTGTTTTTCCCTACCACTATAGTATGGCACTGCTCTGCAATTAACCCTGACCTTTGACCTGTATACAGAAAAGGGGAAGAAGGGGAAGGGGGGGGGGCACAAATAATTTCTCCTTTGGGAATCTTCCATCCAGTAAACAAAAGACTTCCTGTTTGACCTGTTTGTTCCCGAGGGAGAGGACTGCAGGAGAAAAGGAGAAAAGAAAACCCAAAAAAAAGAAGCAGCAACATGTAGATCCAATAAATTCTTTTTATCGATTTTCCAATAAAAAATACATTCATACAGAAACTATTTTACAAAACAATTTCAAATGAAAAAATCTTGTTATGCCATAAAACAAACAAAAATAGAGCGGTCACATTTTTTTTTTTTTTATCTCCATGTTTTTGTCCAATAAAGATTTTTCTAAGCTAAAAGATAAGGGCATCTTCTCAGGTCTTTGAAAAGGTTCAGAGAAAGAAAATCATCACATGGGAAATAAAAAAAAAAAAAAAAAAAAAAAAAAAGGTAATACTTAGCGGGCACCAGAATGCAAAAATGATAACAATTCAAGTGTCCAGAACAATTCACGTCTGAAAAGTAGTTTTTTTTTTGTTTTTGTTATTTTATTTTGAAAGATGATAGGCCACAGGTGTACGCACTATTGATGCCTTTTTTAAAAAAAACAAACATTTGCTCTTAATGTCGTCCAATCCAACCAACCAAAAAAAAAAAGATGTCACAGAAGCAAATGAAGGAGAATGGAGAGAGAGAGTGTGTCTATTTTATTTTACAATAACTGTTCAGCCTCTTTGTCTTTTATTGGTTTCATCTTTAGAAACAACACACTGCATTTCTTGTTTGTTTTTTTTTCTTTTCTTTCTTTTTTTTTGGTCCCATACCCTCTCAAAATAGAAGCTTGCTTTTACAAAATTCTCTTTTTCGTTTTACAATGTACATATCTTTGCATTTTCAACATTTCTCTTCAGTGTAAAAAGGGAACATTTGGCCTACTGATTTTCTTTATTGTCGACCTGGGTTAACCTGTACAGTTGTTTGGGGGTCACAATAAGGCTTCCTGTGAGGTCGACACACATCAGGTTTTTATGAACACTTCCTGTTTTACTCTGTGGCTCCAAAAATGTATCTTTAAATCAACTTGATGGGGGGGTTTTCCAATTTCGAATTGAAAGAATTTAAATAAACTAAAAGATAGCAGAGAGAGATTTTTATCAACCCACAGAGAGAGTGCGTTGAAGTCCTTTTAACTCAAAGTTAAAACATGCATATAGTGAGATTGGTACAGACAAACATCTGGTCCTGGTCTCATCTTAGCTCACCTGCACAGACAGACAGACAGACAGACAGACAGAAACCCCCGGACCTGCTGCAGCACAGCTCAGACACAATAACTGGTTAGACCGGTTTTGGTACCGTTTAGTCAGATCACGGGTTGTTTAAAACCAGGACTGAGTAAAGACACTGACTCACCTCGAGGGGCGAGACTTACCAAAACACTCAACATCAGAACAGTCTCAAGATCGAGAGTGTTGTCATTATTCTAGAGGACGCATCCTTCTTAAAGAGCCTTTGACACATCGGCGGATAGAAATGGCCCCAACGTACATGTTTTCCTTGCAGTAAAATCCTAATTTATAACAACCTTGGTGGCCGAGCGCACCACATTTCATGAGAACATGTTTCCAAAGAATCTGTACCATTGACAGCTAGTTACAGTCCATCTGAAGTGCATCTACACCACCGTATACTACATAGTAGTAAAACCTTTACAAAACTGAATTGCTTTCCAAGTGCTCCACAATTCTATCTCAAACCTGGGTCATTTTTGGAGAATATGATTTAGTTCTGGTATTTGTTATGATATAGTCAACAAAGAATGCACAGAAATGTAAAAATGGCAGTCATTTTGAAGCTGATATATAGTTATTTTTTTTATTATTCAGGGGTTTAGAGGAGCTTGTCGCGAGATAAAAAGGGAAAAAGGTGCGACTGTATGGATCAGAGCCTTTGTAAAGCTATTTAATAACACACTACTGCATTCGCATCCTCTGTCTATGTAGGTGTGTAGGTGTGTGTGTGTGTGTGTATGTGTGTGTGTGTGTGTGAGAGAGAGAGAGCGAGAGAGAGAGTGATCTATTTAACAGGACAAGGCCACTTACATAAGGCATCAGTAAGGTCAACAGTGCATTTACAGATAGAACAAAAGAAAAAAGAGAAAAAAAGTGAAGAAGAAGAAGAAAAAAATAAAAATAAAAAAGGAACAAAAATCCCATGATCAAGACAGTTGCCAAGCAATAGTGGTATCCCCAACTTAAGAACATAAAAATCAAAATGACTGCCTTATGTGTTTTGTACAATACTATGATATTGAGTAATATGAAGGTAGCTGCTCTCAAATGGAAATTTTGTTGTCCGATAAGCAAACAGGTGAGCAACACATCCCCAGATCCCATGCAACTTCTGTTATAATGGCGATAACTGTTTTTGTGTACAACCGTTGTTTTTTTGTTTTTTTTTCTTTCAAAGATACAGAGCTTACACAATGGACAACAAAATGAGCTTTTATAGCGTGTATGTTTTTGAGACAGGCTACGTAATACATTGCACATTTAATAGCTGCACTATAACAAAACACCTCCCACTTTTTGAACTGGGAGCTGTAGTTCCACCTCCAGGCAGAAAGGGGGTGCTATTTTCCGTAATTTAACTCCACCAAAACCACCAAACATCATCCCCCCTTTACGCCTCTCCACAGCCAATAGACTCAAACAGCACAGACAAAACCTTTTTTTTTTTTCTGCTTGCATTCATTCTCAGTGAGACAACAGATAACCCCCCCCCCCCCCTCCCTTCCCCTCCCCTCTTTCCCCCCCATTCAAATAAAAGCCTCCCATGTGTAACATCAATCCATCCATGCCATTCACTCGCAGTTCCACAATGCAAGCTCCATCCGCTCCATAAAGCCAGCACAGGCATCCAGTCGCAGGCACTCACAGTCCCCATGCGCACAGGCAAACACACTGTCATTGGAGGAACGGCACCCCTGCAGGAGTCCCATAATCCTCCAGGAAAAAAGCGTTGAACACCATACAGAAGAGTCTCTTCCTGTCTTTTTCCAGCCCAGATTTTTCCCGTTTTAACTTTTTTTTTTTTTTCTTTTCCAAGTCTCTCCTCCCGCCCCTCCCGCTCCTCTGAAAAAGCCTTTCAAGAGCAATCTCCACAGCGAGGTGTTGGAGGCACTAAGTATGGTGCAAATAATAGCCTGCGTTGCTTCATGTTTTTCCACTGACTGGAACACGGTGGTGCGCCTGTTAACGCTCCCAGGACACACCGGCCTCGCTGATCCCCCACAGGTCAGGACAATCAACCAGAATCATCCCTCAGGGCCTTCAACACAGAGGCCATCTTAGATGTGCCTCTTCATGTGCAGTGCCAGGTGGTCAGAACGGGAGAAACACCTGATGATGAAAGGAGAAAAAAAGAGAAGCTTTTATAAGACTGCATCAATGTCTTCCTGATATCCAGACACATTTTTTACATTAAATGAAGCAAAAGTGCTGACGAACTCAACAGAATGAATGAATAAACAGAAAAAACCCAATAATTCACCACAGTAAATGAAGTTATGCAAGTCAAGAGAGACCAGACAAAATAAATTAAAGCTAAATTTGCTATTTTTATGTATTTGAGAAGTGAAATCAGTCACATAAACACTTTGAAGCTCCTCTTTTTATTGGCTGAATCAACATTATTTCTGCGATATTGAATTTTAATTAGATCTAACTGCTAGCAATGATGGGTTTGCTGCCATTATCCACCAGTTTATTGACACTTCTGTGGTCCTTTTCGCTAACTGGGAGGCATCAAGGCTTTCTGCTGCTTATAGTTTAAGTCTATTTAATATGACAAGAACATGGCATTAAATCCAAGAACAAAGATAATCCCACGTTCTCATCCAATCTTCGCTCTACGTGTCTATAGCTATACACGTAGGTTTGTCTAATGCCATTATCTGTCAGTACAAGAACCACACAGGGGGACGATAAAGCTACAATAGCTCATTGAGATGTTGCCCAGTTTCATTCCCTGCACTCCTCATCACGAAACACCTTCTGGCTTCCACTCATTAACAATCCCCATTTGACCCTTTCACTCCTCCCTTTGTACTCAACCCTCTTTTCATTCAACCCCTTGGCCTCGACCCCATTCCGTCAACCTGTCCTTGACCCTCATTCATTCCTCCACCCAACATGTCATTTTGATAAACTAATTTGCATACCTAAGTGGTTTGTGGTAATGAATGAGTCCTTGGCGACAAGGGTAAACTCAGAAAAACAAAGAGGTGGTGGATTGCCAACTCCAGGGATCATTTTAAGGAGACGTACAATCGAGTAGTTTTTGCATTAGATTACAATAATAACATTATTCATGCCACTGCTTCCTAGCATGGTGGCATGTGACTTTTGTCCTCCTTAGCTGCTTGTAGTGTTGGCAATACAAAAACTGTTAATGCTTTCTAGTGTGCTATTTGTTGAAGGTGACCCAGGTGATATGGCAGCCACCATGTGAAATGTAAATAGGTTTGACGTTTCCAGTGTGCTCACCTGTCGCAGTGACTGCATTTGAATGGCTTTGCTCCAGTGTGCTTCCTGAAGTGTCTGGTGAGCTCATCGCTTCGTGCAAAGCGCCACTCGCAACCTTCCCATGAACACCTGTACGGCTTCTCACCTGCAAAAACCAACAGGAATCACAACATTAACATTCATCCGGACATCCATTGTTTGTTCAATGAGTTTAAAGAGACTTGAAAAGCTTAGCTAGGCAGCATTGTTGAAAGATTACAGCCAATGACAAGCAGTCTTTCCCAACAAGTAGCTATATCTATTTATATCTCTACATATTATGACATAAATTACTATTTACATATTGAAATAAAGATTCAATGTTCAAAATATATCAAAGAACAAAACCAAGACTTGATGCTTTTTGATGAACATGTCAGAATAAACGATTAAATTCAACTTTTTAAATCCAGAGTTGTTCTCTTTATCTTGTTAGCATAGGTGGCGTTCCCTGTCAGAGCATTTAGCTAGCTTTAAAAAAAAAGAGCATATTGATATTTCTACGTCTGATATGTTTTTGATACACTAGCGCAATTTACTTTAAAAATAAACATAAGACAGCTCAAAATGATTACGCTAGTTTGACTTAACACTACCAGAGTGCTAGTACAGTACCGTCCTCCTCCTTATGGAGGCGCTGAACAGACTGGCAGCTATTGTAAGTGAATGATAAATGAACTAACACGACCATTAGAAGCTGCTGTCACACTTCCTGTGTCCATGCTGGAAACACAGAGTCCACTGGAAGCACATTCATGCCCTTTGTAAAAGTTTCTGTGTTATAGTTGAGCTAACATTAGCAGCTCTACAAGAGGCTGTCTGGTGTGTGTGTGTGTGTGTGTGTGTGTGTGTGTGTGTGTGTGTGTGTGTGTGTGAGGGAATGTCAGTCTGTAGCCGCTGCTGTTCATCATTTTAATGTTTAGTCTACCGTTGTCACTCGTCAGCCCTGAATCTCTTCTTAAGCTTTGACTATAGCAGTTAGTTATCAGCCGGTCGTGTGTTGTGTTCACTGCCACAGAAAAGTTGTCTCTTATCAGACTCGCTAACTTTACCTGGAGCTCTGTGAAAGTCTTAAATACATAGCAACTAGTCTATAGGTATGATAACATTTTCAATTACTTGCCCTCTGACAGGAACCATAATTGTAACATATCTGAGCAGTAAGTCAACATGTCTGTATATCTACTGTATTTCCCACATTGTGAAATCTTAAACATATACTCAGTATTTACAGTAGTTACTTATCTGCCTGCTAAAACAGTTTGCTGTCAAAGAAAACATGATCCTGTACGAGTAAGTGCAAAGCAGATTGAGCTGGCTACTGTAAGTTGAAGAGAAAAACAACCTCGTGCCTTGTGGGTCTTGAGAGCTGTGGTATGCAGCTTTAAGGAGCTGCTCGAGTAGACAGCTTATGTAATGGTGGTGAGCTGCAGGAAAAAATAGAGACTGCTCCTAATGGTCCTAAAGGCCATTAACCATGGGGCTAACATGGTCAGCGAAGGATGCTAGGAATGTGACTTCCTCTGCTAATGGGCGGCACAGCTGTAAACAGCTTGGCAGAGGTCAAAGGTGACGAGGGAAACTGCTCACATTTGAACTCGGCACAAAAAACTGCAAATGTCAGATTCCCATCTTCTTCTTCTTTTTTTTTTTTCTTCCCGTCTTTATGACTGCTAATGCAAACGGGTGAGTTTTTGAGCGTTTTTTCCCATGGTGAAATATGAGAACTGTTGATTTGTTTTCAGGATCCACATCCTCTGGGTGCTGCTCGGCCACAAAAGCACATCCCTTCCCCCTCCCGTCTCTCTCTCTCTCCCGTCTCCCTTTCCCCTGCATGAAGTCACGTTCTACTATGTGAATTAGGTCACAGTTGAGGGCATTCCTCCTGACAAACTATTCAAAGTATGTGGGAGCGATTGCCGCACTTTGGACAAGAAAACAACACCTGACTTCATTTTATTTGTATTTCTGAGCAATTTTTTCAACTCTTCACAGGAGCCGATGTTTTTCTTTGCAAAACAATGTCTCAAAAACATGATTTCAGAACCAGTCGGGGCAGTACTTCCCGCTAATGACAAGTTTGCACTCTTGACATGACTATTTGCATTGGGCAAATAAGACAAAATCACACTGTTGAGCTTATTTACCTGTGTGTGTGCGCTGGTGTGCTTTAAGGTGCGAGCTCTTGGTGTACACCTTCCTGCATCCGTTGAACAGACACCTGTGCACCCGCCTCCTCCCGTCCGGCGACGCCTCCCCGCTGGTCAGCCCTGTCCTCTCCATGCCCCCAGTCCTTATTTTCCCAGGTGAGTGCAGCACAGTCTGTATCCCACTCCACACCTGGGCGACAGAGCTCTCCTTGCCCAGCTCGGGTGAAGACGGCGGCGTGCTGATGATGGCGGAGCCCAGGTCTTCACCACCGTCGCCCAGAATGTCAGTCAAAGAGCTGGAGGAGAAGTCAAGGGTAGGGGAGAGCTCCTCTGAGCTGTCCGAGGCCTCGCTGCTGGCGTCGGAGTTGAACCCGCCGGCGTCGAGGTGCTGGCTGTCCTGATTGTCTTCCTCCTCCTTGATGTGGGGGATCTTTGGGTCCGTCTCGTTTGACTTGTCCCCGCAGGCGAGCATCAGCTTGCTCCACAGGTCCTC
The DNA here is from genome assembly GCF_027409825.1 of Scomber japonicus. Lineage (NCBI taxonomy): Eukaryota > Metazoa > Chordata > Actinopteri > Scombriformes > Scombridae > Scomber > Scomber japonicus. The sequence continues at coordinate 8,582 of NW_026518591.1, read as the reverse complement.
CTGGCTCTCAAATTTGAGGTCCGTGGCTGAAATGTAGGGCTCGCTCTGGAGGTACCTCTCCAGCTCGAGGCATGTCTGCGTGAAGGGAAGAAGAGATAGCAGTGAGTTCATGAGTGCACAGAGCCTGAAGGCCTGAAACGTAACACTTTTCTTACCACCGGAAAGTCCCTAAAACACCCCCCTAAAAAAAAGTGATTTGTTTTCAAGGGAAACACAAACTGGTGCCCTTCTGGAGACTGTAGAGTTTATTCTTAGCAGCAGCAGCAGGAGGGGGAAATGCTGTGACACTGTAACACCACTGGCCCTGCTTCCTTCCTGCCTACAGGAATGAAGCAAGACACAATGTCCTATGCAGAAGATAGTGAAGTACATTCAATGGGTGCCCTCAGAGGCCATATCAGGGAAGATTACACGCGCCACATTTCCTTCTGAGAGCATGAAAGAATAAGGTGCTCTTACCCGTGAATGCATGCATGGTTGTGCGTGTGTGTGTGTGTGTGTGTGTGTGTGTGTGTGTGTGCGTGCAAGTGCATTTAAGTGTGAGTTGGGATTGGTCATGAAATTTACATATGCTACAGAGCCCCCCACTGGGTTAGGGAAGTGCTTGTAGATCTTTTAAATCTATCAATTATTCAACATAATGTGGATTTAATAATGCATTCGGAGGCATCGCTAGAAATAACATAGCACACCAGGGACTGAGAGGAGGGAGGTCTGGTTCATGGGGGTCCATAAAAAGCCTGGCATGAATACTGCAAGAGCCACTGTGGATTGTGGGCTTATTTTCTTTGAAAAGGAAGTGAAAGAGCACTTCCTCAACCTGGTGCAGTCAGTCAACCCAGGCCACATATGAGGGCCACTAACAGGCCTGTGTGAGGTTTCCAAATTAAGCAGTTTACTACTAAATGTCATTATAGTAGAGCTGAATAGACTGCTGCTATACCTCCAGGCTGAGGACACAAGATATATCCACAAGTTAAAAAAAACATTTATTCAACATAATTATTTTTCTGACTATATTAAAACTTGTTTCTCTTCAGGCATGTGAGAAGTATAGAAATGAAACTGTGAGATGAGGATATCCCTCTGTGGTTGATCAGCCTACAGGCAGCTGGCAGGTATATTACAGAGATCATGTGTCCAACTAAACCACATTACTAGAAAATCTCAAAAAGTGTGCAGACTCTGAAGTAACCTTGATAGAAACATTAAAATACCAGAATAACATCCCTCATATTCAAATATCATAGCATAATGGATAAAAAAATTCCATTAAGCATGATCATGTGGCTATAAATAATACCACAGGAGATTATAAGGAACGACAAGGTCATTATAACTTATCAGAGACACACTTTATCTACATTAGGAATATTGTGGCAACATCATAGTAATTTGGGAATGGGGCAGAATGCGTTCAAAGACAAATGTTTCTCCCCCAGCAGTGCTAGATAAATCCCTGGCGAGCTTTAAATGCCTGGGAGGGCGACTTGGCCAGAAGCCCGAAGCTCGAGCTGATAGACGAAGAGATAGAATAAAACTGAAGCGTGCTGCCAATTCATTTCATTTCCCCCCCCCAACCCGAACAAGAAGACGAGTTTCGCCCTCTCTCTTCGTTTTCAGTGTAAAACTCCTCTGTTCTGTCTTCCAGGTCGAGCCAAATTGGAATAGAAATCATTCTCTGTCTCTTCATTGCTCTGTCAGGCTGTCATTCTCCCGAGTGTATGAGTACTGTGTGTGTATGTGTGTGTGTGTGTGTGTGTGTGTGTGTGACAGAGAGCAAGAGCAAACTAGAGGGAGAGAGAGAGAGAGAGAGCGAGAGAGGCGGAGAGAGAGAGAGAGAGAGAGGATACGCGCAGACACACGGCTCGCCATTCAGTCACTAAATCTGCAACACAGCGTGTCTTTATTTTATCACAAGCCTGTGTGTCTCTACAACCTGCCAGCATGAGACCAAAAATATCTGCAACTATTTTATTTTCAGCAGTAAAACCTTCCGAGAGAAAAAAACACAACTGCAAGCATGCTATATTTAAAACGCATAGACAAGCACGCACAGTCAAACTATGTCACTTATTAAGTATCACGAGGGTATTACTGTGATATTTTAAGACATTAAAATCTATTCCGCGAAGTATAATATACCACCTATACTAGAAAGTCACTATTCACTATAACTAGCAAATGGAAATCTATTACATGGATCTGTCATTAAGGGAACTTGCATCACTTCCCCATACAAACCAATGCAATCCGACTTTTAACACTGAAGGAAACTGATATTAACTGTTGCACTCAATCAAACGTGTGGCCACATAAACAACTTTGACATTTGCACGTACACACGCAGCTGTCATTGGAGACAAGTTTCTCCAAATTGCGCACATTCTCCGAACTTCTGTAAAACAATCCCACATGAGCCAGAGAGAGGAGAGGAGAGGAGAGGAGAGGAGGGGAAGATCTGTCAAGCTGTGTGTATGTGTCTCTCTCTGTGTGTATATGTGTGTGTGTGTGTGTGTGTAGTAGACGGATGGGATAAATCGTTACCTGCTGCCAGTACTCTTCCAGAGATGGTAAAGCTGAAAAGTATCCGGTGTCGTGCACAATTTGGAGCTCCTGGAAGATGCTACACATAGGTATGACATCCATTTCACTCCTGAGATGCAGCCACAAGTAGAGCCGAAATAAAGCTTGTATAGGATGAAAAACGAAGTCTGTTGTTTCTGTCAGAGAGAAGCTGGAGCCTTGCTTGTATTTGCATGTATAATAAAGTCTGCAGTCGTGCGCTTCCAGTGGAGGTTTTGAGCGTGTGACGCACCGTGAGCGCACAACACTGAACTCTCCAAAAGTCCGTCAGCGCACTGTAAACTTCCCCCCCGATTCAAAATTACAGACGAGCCCACCCCCCTGTGATTACATTACGTTTCGGCACGTCTACCAATGAGCACGCAGGAGTGAACCACCCGCCTACCAGACCACCCCTGGCCAATGCTGAGCCAGAGCCGACTCATCCTGTCTGTTGTGGTTGGTGCCTGCTCCGGAGCGTCTCTGGCTCCCATTGGGCTAAATCAGCGCTATTTTTAGAGCGCTATATAACCCGACTTCTCTCGTACCACAACGAGGAAGTCGAGGTTTCGGGGCCGATTTGAATGAGAGTACCAGCTTCTTCTCCGCGGAGCAGCAGCAGCAGTGGCAGTGAGAGGAGAAGCGCAGGCTGCTGGAGGCACTGTGCAGCTACGCTTCAGCCTCCAAATAGACACGCTGAAATGTTTTTTTTTCTTTTTTTCTTTTTTATGTCTTCACACAGACATGATAAGAGATAAGACAAGAATTGCTTTTATTGATTTCTCATAGGGGGACATTCAATTTGACACAGCAGCACAAAGGAATGTAATTAATATCATAGTTATACCTTTAAAAAAAGTAAGTAGAAATAAATAAATATGGCAAAGTAGGAATAATATAAAACAATAAAATACATCTGTGTGTGTGTATGTGTGTGTGTGTGTGTGTGTGTGTGTGTGTGTGTGTGTGTGTGTGTGTAGTCTATACTGACACCTCCTCTTTTGGCAACTATCAGCCTTGAAAGTAGAGCGGGAAGTCTGCAGAGAAAGACTGGACTCAATATATTTCTCCTCTCAGACAAAAAAAAAAAAAAAAAAAATCACGGCAACAATATTACAAAGGCGCCTTTTGCAAACTCAGGGGCATCGTCAAAGATCTGATCAATTTCTGACGTCTATGAAACAAATCTGATAGAGTTTCTTCTTTTTCACGACTATCCAGAGATCCAACTCCAGCTTTTATTACGAGCCCCCCTTTGACAGTAGAGACAGTTTAATAAGCTATCAAGTTATAATAGAGTTGCCATAAAGATGATTATTCACCAAAAATGCTGTGCAGGTTATTGTAGTGGCAGCAGCTTGACACACATCATGAGGGAGAGGTTTGCTTTTGCTGATGATAATGTACATCTTGATATATGTGTGTGTGTGTGTGTGTGATTGTCTGTGTGTATGTGTGTGTGTGTGTGTGTGTGTGTGTTAATCTCAATCACCTGTGGCTCTCTCTCTCTCTCTTCAAAACAGAGCCTCACTTTCAGCAATGCGTGCTTTCTCCTCTTGATTATGATCATCAAACCACATTGCTGGTTTACTCATTTCCTCTACAAGCAGCAAAGAGGAGAAGAAGAGGAGGTACAAAAAAAAAAAAAAGAATAGAAGAAGAAAAAAAAAGAAAAGAGTGCAGACCACACATGGTGCATGGTGAGAGTTTCTAATATAAGATCTCCATATATCTCTCACAGCTCTAGTATGACATGTTATAAATATGTGTTGGCACTCTTCCAATGACATATTTCCCTTTTCCCTTCATTTAAATGGATATAATAATCATTTGCTGTGCGTTGATCACTGGTACCCCCCACTTCCCTTCACCCCCCCCCCCCCCCTAAGATTAAAAGAACATGAATATTAATCAGAGGTAATAGACCTAGATGTTGATATATGAAGAGATTTATGTCCTTGATATGCTCTCTGCTTCATGCTTTATTATGTTGTTAACATAAAATTTCTATTTGTAAAATGTCATGTCGTCTTTTGGGGAAAAAAAAAAAAAAACTCATACAGAGATTAATGAGGAGTTCAGCAAATACAGGTGAGCTACACTTTAATTACAGTTTAGGCTCTCAATCAGTTGTCACTCTTTTTCAATGGAGGATTATCTGATTTAATCTTTAACTCCACCAGTCAAAACACTATGACTAACGCTGCTGAGCTATTATTAAGCCGTAACGTACAGTGCATGTGAGTAAAACTACATATCCAGTTGCATAAGATGTGGGATAAAGTTGAAGTCAAGCGGAACAAGAGCGGCATTGACGAGTTAAAGGCAGGCGATGTGACAAACAACATATTTGGAACAGAGAGCCATTGTTTGACCCATCGGCCCGGTCGAGCGCCTCCACAACCGAGTCTCTTTTGTTGAGATCTCAGCTGTGGGCACATTTGCAGCACTCAGCAGCAGCAGCAGCAGCAGCAGCAGCAGCATCACATTTTGTCATGAGTCTATGGATTTCGGAGGGACAGAGAGTACATGGATGGATTGGACGGGTTTCCTGTCGCCACACACACACACACACACACACGATAGGTATATAGGCCTTAACCCTTAAATAGGCCTTACTAGTTATGTAATTTGCACCTTAAGGAAGGAAGGAAGGAAAGGAGGAAGGAAGAAGAAGGAAGGAAAGGAAGAAGGGAGGAAGAAGGGAGGAAGAAGGAAGGAAAAGAAGGAAAGGAAGGAGGGAGGAAGAAGGAAGGAAAGGAGGAAGGAAGGAAGGAAGGAAAGGAGGAAGGAAGGAAGGAAAGGAGGGAGGAAGAAAGAAAGAAAGAAAGAAAGGAAGGAAGGAAAGGAGGAAAGAAGGGAAGGAAAGGAGGGAGGGAGGAAGGACAGATGAAGGAAGGAAGAAAGGACAGAAGGAGGGAACATTTACCCTAACAGCTGAACTTAGATCTGAGGAAGGAAGGAAGGAAGGACGGACAGATGAAGGAAGGAAGGAAGGAAGGAAGGAAGGACGGACAGATGAAGGAAGGAAGGAAGGAAGGAAGAAAGGACGGACAGATGAAGGAAAGAAGGCACTCAGCAGCAGCAGCAGCAGCAGCAGCATCACATTTTGTCATGAGTCTATGGATTTCGGAGGGACAGAGAGTACATGGATGGATTGGACGGGTTTCCTGTCGTCACACACACACACACACACACACACGATAGGTATATAGGAAGGAAGAAGAAGGAAGGAAAGGAAGAAGGGAGGAAGAAGGAAGGAAAAGAAGGAAAGGAAGGAGGGAGGTAGAAGGAAAGGAAAGGAGGAAGGAAGGAAGGAAGGAAAGGAGGAAGGAAGGAAGGAAAGGAGGAACGAAGGGAAGGAAGGAAAGGAGGAAAGAAGGGAAGGAAAGGAGGGAGGGAGGAAGGACAAATGAAGGAAGGAAGAAAGGACAGAAGGAGGGAACATTTACCCTAACAGCTGAACTTAGATCTGAGGAAGGAAGGAAGGAAGGAAGGAAGGAAGGACAGATGAAGGAAGGAAGGAAGGAAGAAAGGACGGACAGATGAAGGAAGGAAGGCACTCAGCAGCAGCAGCATCACATTTTGTCATGAGTCTATGGATTTCGGAGGGACAGAGAGTACATGGATGGATTGGACGGGTTTCCTGTCGTCACACACACACACACACACACACACACACACACACACGATAGGTATATAGGCCTTAATAGAAGAATGGAAGAGTCACGCTTCCCTTAAGCACTGATGATTCATTGTTGACCTTAGAAGCAGTGGAGAAGGATGTGAGAACTGAATAACTTAAATATATACACTGTGTGGATTAGCAGATATAATGCATTACAAACTGGATCATATATTTTAATGGGGAGGAAAGAAAGAGATAAGGAGGGAGGGAGGAAATAAGGAAGGAAGGAAGGAAGGAAAGGAGGGATGGGGGAAGGAAGGTAGGAAGGAAGGAGAGAGAAAGGAAAAGAGGAAGGGAGGAAGGAGAGAAAGAAGGACAGAGGAAAGAAGGAAGGTAAAGGGGAGGAAAGAAAGAGAGAAGGAGGGAGGGAGGAAATAAGGAAGGAAGGGAGGAAGAAGGAAGGGAGGAAGGAAGGAAAGAAAGGAGGGATGGAGGAAGGAAGGTAGGAGGGGAGGGAGAGAGAAAGGAAAAGAGGAAGGGAGGAAGGAAGGAAAGAAGGAAGGTAATGGGGAGGAAAGAAAGAGAGAAGGAGGGAGGGAGGAAATAAGGAAGGAAGGGAGGAAGGAAAGAAAGGAAAGGAGGGGTGGAGGAAGGAAGGTAGGAGGGAGGGAGAGAGAAAGGAAAAGAGGACAGAGGAAAGAAGGAAGGTAATGGGGAGGAAAGAAAGAGATAAGGAGGGAGGGAGGAAAATACGGAAAGAAGGAGGGAAGGAAAGAAAGGAAGGGAGGGAGGGAGGGAGGGAGGAAGAAAGGAAGGGAGGAATAATTATGAATGACACCTCAAACAAACCAAAGTTCATCATTGAGGAGCTTCTATGTAAATTCTATAGATATTGCGCAATACCAACCTACAGTATCACAATGAGGTTTGTTATTTTAAACCGGCTCAGCCATCACACACCGCTCCCTGCCCTTCTTCAGTCATCTGATGTCTGCTATCTCCCATCTGCCCTCACATCAACGCACCATAATGCAAACATTAAGCATATGCTATCTTGAGTTAGCTGCAATGCTAACACTTTATCATGCAATATGCTAAAGCAGGGAATGTCAAACATGCGGCCCGTGAGCCAGAACCGGCCCGCCAAGGCGTCCAAATCCGGCCCACCTTTCCCTCCTGTCATCTGTCCTTCTTTCCTTCCTCCCTTTCTTACTTCTTTCCTTCCCTCCGTCCTACCTTCCTTCCTTCCATCTTTCCTTAATTGTCTTTTCCTTTCTTCCTTTCCTTCCTTCCTCCCTCCCTCCCTCCTTTCTTTCCTTCCCTCCAGGCCTTCCTTCCTTCCTTCATCTTCTTTTCTTTTCTTCCGTGTTTCTTTCCTTTCTTGTCTTCTTTTCCTTCCTTCCCTTCCTTCCTTCCTTCCTTCCTTCCTTCCTCCCCTCCCTTCCTGCTTTTTGTCTTTCCTTCCTATCACTTTTTCCTTCCTTCCTTCCTTCCTTTTGTCTTTCCTTCCTATCACTTTTCCCTTCTTTCCATCCTTCTTTCCTTCCTTCCTTCCTCCCTTCCATCTTTTTAATGATCCGGCCCACATGAGATGGCCCACAAATTTGGCTGCATGTGGCCCTTGAATGAAAATGAGTTTGAGACCCCTGTGCTAAAAGATGCTAATGCTAACACTTTATCATGCTATATGCTAAATGATGCTAATGCTAACAATTTAGGATGCACAATAGCTGCACCCCCACATTTGTACTGCGTCTGACTGCAGGCTATATTGTAGTGCTGTTTTCTTTTTTTTCACATCTTTACTTCTGTGTACAAACAGGGGATGATGCAGAGGAGAGGAGAGGAAAGAAAGTGAGATTTTTTTCCCCCCAAAATGTATTTATTCATATTCATTTATATTTTTTTCTGGAAATCTCTGAGCTGTCTTTATTTATTTTATTTCTTCAGCTATGAGCAGCGCCTCTTTTTTTCCTTTGTACACTGCCTGTGTGTGTACATCAACAGCACACTCCAAACCCAACATTTACTGTATTATGCATACTGACTTTTTTTTTTTTTCCAGTGGATTTACTTTGTCAACTTTTCAGCAGGAGCACAGTCAACACTTAAATCCTGCTTTGGAGTAAGTATGGGATGTTATCTGTCCCAGTCCAGGTACTAGATTCTTTTTAAAAGATCTGACTTTATTTTTTACTTCTTATATATATCAATTTATATGCACCAAACAACACCTCCAGGCTGTCAACATGTACACCTTACTTCTACCCATTTCCAGTATTTAACATCTCTGCATGCACCTCTATCACCAACATCGAAAAACCTGCACATTTCTTTTCTTCTGTTTTTTTTTAAAGCCGTCTTGTTTGTGATGTAAAGATAGCATGAG